>NC_088652.1:21571716-21661716 GCF_964019385.1 Sycon ciliatum | reverse complement strand
AGATTATGCCTGAAGAGCACCACTTATATAGTGCTCTCCAGGCACAAACATCACCAGGGATACAAACTTACAGAGACGCTCCGCTTCCAGCGCGATAAACACCTCGTGAACACCAGATAGCAGCGTGAGTCAGTGTCGCTCCTGGACGGTGAGACAGACGTCGAGGACCCTCGGTCATTCGCAACGCTGTCACCTCCAAACCAACTAGTCGCAAGCCCGCGCTGGGCACAACAGTACGAAGTAGTGGTTGCGACTTCGGCGATGATTTGTAAGAAAGGTTTGCTCCCCACACCGGAGCTCGCGCTATTCCGCCGACTTTACTTGACACTTGACTGACTCACGACTGCCATCCAGAGCACACGAGAAGTCCATCGAACCTTCGACTCGGCAAACCTGCAAGAAAGCACCACTCCCTGCTCAATACACAGTGTTTCGGGGAATTCACCCCTCATCAGTTGAGCTTGAGTAGGCTGAGGAAGATTATGCCTGAAGAGCACCACTTATATAGTGCTCTCCAGGCACAAACATCACCAGGGATACAAACTTACAGAGACGCTCCGCTTCCAGCGCGATAAACACCTCGTGAACACCAGATAGCAGCGTGAGTCAGTGTCGCTCCTGGACGGTGAGACAACTGATGAGGGGTGACTTCCCCGAAACACTGTGTATTGAGCAGGGAGTGGTGCTTTCTTGCAGGTTTGCCGAGTCGAAGGTTCGATGGACTTCTCGTGTGCTCTGGATGGCAGTCGTGAGTCAGTCAAGTGTCAAGTAAAGTCGGCGGAATAGCGCGAGCTCCGGTGTGGGGAGCAAACCTTTCTTACAAATCATCGCCGAAGTCGCAACCACTACTTCGTACTGTTGTGCCCAGCGCGGGCTTGCGACTAGTTGGTTTGGAGGTGACAGCGTTGCGAATGACCGAGGGTCCTCGACGTCTGTCTCACCGTCCAGGAGCGACACTGACTCACGCTGCTATCTGGTGTTCACGAGGTGTTTATCGCGCTGGAAGCGGAGCGTCTCTGTAAGTTTGTATCCCTGGTGATGTTTGTGCCTGGAGAGCACTATATAAGTGGTGCTCTTCAGGCATAATCTTCCTCAGCCTACTCAAGCTCAACTGATGAGGGGTGAATTCCCCGAAACACTGTGTATTGAGCAGGGAGTGGTGCTTTCTTGCAGGTTTGCCGAGTCGAAGGTTCGATGGACTTCTCGTGTGCTCTGGATGGCAGTCGTGAGTCAGTCAAGTGTCAAGTAAAGTCGGCGGAATAGCGCGAGCTCCGGTGTGGGGAGCAAACCTTTCTTGAAAATATAAAGGACCAAGGAACTACAAGTTCGCATGATATGATTGTTCAGTAACTGGTGGTGTTAGTGGACATTATAGTGTAACTTGTAGTTCCTTGGTCCTTTTTATTTTGCAATATATAAAGTTTGATTTTTCCATTTCTAATAATAATTAGAATAGAAGAAATCACATGGAAACGAGTTATGAAGCAACCATCCACGACTGTAACAAGATAATAAGCAGTCAGAAAGTGAGATAAGAAGGCACAAAACTGACAAAATATTCCTGTCGCCAGTCAACTATTTTTAAATGGCCAAACATTGCGAGATAACTTCGTTCAAGTGGGCGGTCTCATTCCGATTTATTGTGCTGCGTCAGGTTGCTTTCGACGGCTGTGACCCCTCATTCTTGTGCCTTGTTTTAATGTATATTTTTTCGATGTGTTGCCTTTTCCTAATAAGTATCCAAGGAAGGAAGGGGGGGGGGGGGGTCTTTTGATCAAATTGTCATAGTGGGTGAGTGAGGTCCACCCAGGGATATACTGTAGTACAATGTAAGCAACTAAAAATAGCCAGTTTTCAGCTGATTTTCAGAGTCAGCTGATGCTCAGCATTCAGGGTCATAGCTGCATTTTGAAATGGTTCCTATATCAATGGTCCCAGGCAATAATTGGCAGGGGCACATGCCATCAATGATCTAAACTCAGCTCCATGTGTGTAATTTCTGACTTCCTGTTATGCTTCGCATGTTGGCGAAGGCTGAGCGATAGAGCATGTCTCCCCTCTTCCGTGGATTTGTAGGTTTATTCCTATCTGGGTGTGATTGTTATAATATTATGTACGAGTTTGATGACCTTCAATATGACCAATACGTTCTTTTATTGTTTATTTTTGATTTACAGTATCTTGGATGATGACTTGTGTCTTCACCATAGCTCAGTGGCTAGAGCCTTGCTGCCTTATGCAAGGAGATCCCTTGAATTGAGTGCTGATGGTGACAGGCAATTTTTCTTAAGTTTTATTCTCCCTTTTCTATTCTCTTAGTTATTGAGTATCAACATAATCTGAAGAGTGTTCTTCTTTGAAACATTCCTATCCAGAAAAATTGGAAGTATACCTATCATGTTTGGCATTAGCACATATCTCTATGGATTATGAAAGTGCACCATCATTGAGATGCTTTGACAAAGTCGTTGCACAGCAATGTCCTGGCTCAACCAAAGCCACCCACTCATGCTAATATTATACTTAGCGTCCATAAGCAAATTTGCTAGTGCACCGCATAGAAATCATTTACGAGACCTCCACTCATGCTGGATAAAGTACAACTTTATTGCATTGTACACTGTACGTGAGTCAGTCAAGTGTCAAGTCAAGCCAACACGAGAAGCAGGTACTCCAGAGTGGGGATCAACCAACTTTCGTATGAAACTTCAATGAACGACTGTAGAGACTGTGAAACAGTCCAGGATTGTGTTATAGGAACTTAGGAAGTACTGAGTGAGAGATTATTACCAGGCCTAGTCACCACTGAGGAGCACTGGCAACATGCTTGTGCAGATGGCAGGGGAGGTCCTTGGTCGTACTTGGTCCGACTTATTAAAATGTGCGCTTCACTTCAAAACTCAAGCATATGTACAAACGAGCACCTGTACTAAAAAATCAACCAAGAGACGGTAGATAGATAACTACTGTGTCGTTTCTTGGCCTGACCTTCTAGTTTTCATCGCTGCTGGTGTCTCAGGGCGCACCTGCAAGTGCGTCAACCTGCTAAACAATGACATTTTTTTCATCTCCTCCAGGCTACACTGCGCTTCTTTGATTTTTTCAGTCCATAGGCACGATTTACACGATCGACTTCGCCTCCTCCTCGTGCAGTACGACTACCAAAATGGTGGCTGTAGGTGTTTTCGCCTGAAGCTCCCACGACACCTTCAAATGAGGTGAAACAAGTAAACCACCACGCATAAAAAATCACTTCTGACCACTGTGTACCGCGCGCGTACTGAGTCTGAGCTGTGTCGACAAGTCAAGCAGTCAGACCATGCCTGCTCTTCCCTGCCTGTTTCACGAATCCACTGCACTGGCCCCGGAGACTGGCGATCTTGTGACGCATCGCGATCGCGGCTCCGCGCGCGGATCCGAGGACTCCGCACCGTATCCGCCGGATAATTCCCCCTTTCTGCGCTTCAGTTTTCCAGCCAGGTTGTCGCCTGAAAGTCGACCTCATGGCCGGTTATTTATTTCGATCAACTTCTCGACGATCTCTTCTGTGATCTTGATTCGTCGGCCGCCACATCGTGAACGACTGCGAGAGAGATCGGCAAACTGGACGGAGCGATGCTGGTGCTTTCTGCACGAGTTTCTGGATGACGCGTTTGCTGAAATTCTGCCAAGGAAACAGCGATTGCAGCGATTTCAATCCGCCAGGAGGCACTCGCCGAACGATCGCCCAGGAGGTTTTGGTACTCCGTGATAATCCCCCATCGCAGCGGGGTGTTGATTTCAGCACCAGGCCTTCTCTGTGTTGCGCGAGAAGCAACAGGAGGCCTCTGACGACAAAATTTGGACGCGAAATGCTCGAGTCGACTAGGATCCTGAGCCGCTGCCTCCGTTGGAGTTGGAGCCATTTTTTCTTCAACATCACAAATTGACAACTGAAGGATAGTGTTAGGTAGCTGGAAAGTTTATTCCGTTCTGAGATTATTTGAATTTGTTTGATTGACGTTTGAAGTGAAACACACATTTTAATAAGTCGGACCAAGTACTAAGCATAGACAACCTGTATTCGACATTTTAAGTTTCAAAGAAGTATATTCTTCTCGTGTCCTTTCCCGGGGGAGCTCACGGCAGCCGCTAACACCGGTAAATCCATTGGCAGACGGAGCACCTAACCGAGACGTGACTGCGTGGTACATTGATAGAATGATTGATGGGAAGCCATCCAAGTCCAAACCCTGCTTGACCACTGAACCGAGTTATACCCCCTATCATGGATCAAGATTGGACAGCCCTACAACACAAGCAGGGGAGTTCCGGACTGCGTTCGGGGAGGTCCGGCTATATGGCAAGACGGACAGAGAATGCCGGACTGGTTTGCGGGCTTAAGGCGCAGAACCGGAGAGGCCATGTTTCAGCTGAGCGCATGACTCTGATGCATCCAGGAACTGCGGGGCCCCACTCAGCTTGGTCTACACAGCTGTGCCACTGTCCGTACTCCATGATGCAGATAACAATGTCACGTGTATGTCGCTGCTTTCCATGCCTCCGTACTGGTATTCAGCACTCAATCCTCGACTGCCAGTATTAACAGTAGGATCGATCACAGACCACGGCCGTACGGTCCAGCACCACTCCACTAAAGGAGTTCCGGATCACGAACGGGGAGGCCCGGCTAAACTGCAAGATAGGATGACTCTGTCCTAATAGGTACATGCTGTGAAGTGTGTTGTATTGTTTTCCTGTGTGATGACATTCCCGAAACTGTCTTCGTCTAGTCGCGCGCATGTGTGATATGAGCATGCGCGATGTTGTAGTCGAGAGTCCTTTTTGTCAGTCTTCTTGTTCGTCCCATGGGAGTCAGTTGTCCTTGTTTTCCCATCACGTGATCTTTCAATATAACAATGTAAAAAAAACTAGTCTTGTCCTTTGTGTTCCTGCTTGACGGGGAATTGAATGGCTGTGATTCCGTTACAAGTGGCAGAGGCTTGGCCAGTGGCGTTCGTCGTCGTGTCGTAAATGTCATTGCAGTTTCTACTATCCTGCAGCAGTAACAAGATCAATCTTCGAATTTCTTGTCCTGAATAAAACCAACCTTTTCCGGTGGGGTGACCTTTCCCCACGCAGGTCCCAAATACCATCAACTCTCTTGACTTGTTCTCTGCTGACAAGGAGAGCCGTATGATCCTTGTGGCAATCCGGAATAGGAGCAGGTGTGTACGTTTCTGTATGTGTGTGTGTGTCACTGTGTGTGTGTGTGTATGTGTGTTCGTGCTTATGTGTGTTTGCACGTGTGTGCACATGGCTGTGCCGTGTGCGTATGTGTGTGTATGTGTGTGCGCCCATGTGTTTGTGTGTGCATGCGTTTGTACCTGCGTACGGGTGTGGGTGGGTGTATGCCTATGAATATTCACTGTGTGTGTGTTTCTTGGGATGCAGGTCTCAGAGTGGCATGCTGCACTGCCTCCAGGTCCACAAGGTCCACCAGGACCCCCAGGCTCTGGACATACTGGTCCTAAAGGACAAACTGGATCTCCTGGACAAGCTGGACCAGTTGGGCCCGTGGGCCGAAATGGATATTCAGGACGGGACGGAGCGGAAGGACCACATGGAGCAAGAGGAGACTGGGGGCCACGAGGAGAGCCGGGACCACCAGGACCGCCAGGACCGCCAGGGCAACCTAGAGGATACATTAATGTGCCAGGGCCCCCTGGAATATACATGAGACCCCCTGGCTACGACTAAGGAGATCAAGGAGGCATGGAGCGGCTGGTCCCCGAGTGGTGATTTGCGCTTAGTGAGAGCAGGATTGTTGGCATAGGCCATACTAACACTGCTACACTATTAATTTAAAATGCACTATCATTGTACCACAGCGTACTACAGTGAACTGACTGACCCTTACACCTGCCCATCACTGACGCCATGATAGCAAACAAGCGTTATTACTATTATCAGACATAGCGACTTGTGCTGGGATTACACCATTGCACAGCTTGCAAGGCTGATGAATTGACCGCCACTAATGTTAGCCTGGTCTTCACCACACAGCTGATTGAAGTGGGTCTTTTTCGGGCCAGTGAGTCCTTTTTTTCATTTTCCATTCTTTCCATTTTTTCATTCTTTCTTTTTTTGACACACACACACCACATGTCACTGATACGCACGCCACGCACTCCAGCATGCACTGGCTGCTGTTAGCCACCCAGGAGAATGAAGGAGGAGCTAGGAGAATTAGAGAGAGAAGAAAGACGTGTGCGACTGTACAGCAGCTTACTACAGTACTACGGCAGTGTACTCTCCTGCACTTCTGTCCAGGGAGATGCTGAGAACTGATCACCGCACATGATGGTTAACCCCCACACCACAGAAGAGATGAGCCAGTGGGGTGTCGCAGGATTATATTGAACGTGCGCACGGCATGATTATTGTGATCATGATGACGTATAACATAGTTCGCGTGAAATGATCGGACTGGGCCGTCTAAGGCCGCCCATCTGAAACATAGTATGATAGGAACAAATAACGCCATCTATCGGCTATGAAAGAGCGTTTGAAAGACGACCCATGGGGTCATGTAACAATCATAAAGGCTTGGTGTACCAGTACATTGCTATGGCAACTGCATGGCCACTAAGTATGTACTCGGTAGTACCCACAAGTATATTACAGTGGTCCCTCTATAATCCGGCACCATTTGTGCCACGAAAATCTGCTGGATTAGGGAGGGTGCTGGATTAACAAATCTGATTTACTGCTGCAATGTACATGAAGAGGACATTTTGGCTACTGAAAATTGTGCTGGTTTATCGAGGGTGCTGGATTATAAAGTGCCGGATTAGAGAGGGACGACTGTAATTGTATTGTCTGCGGCAGCCGATCGATGTGCACCATGCGGATTTCGTGCCCATCGGCCGAGGCCGTGCCTCCCCTCCGTCCGGTAGGTGTAGGAGGGTGGGAAACAAATCTGCGTGGCGCGCTCTCTCAGCAAAACAGACAACTGGCAAAAAGTACACCAGCCAGCAGTAGATGAGCCGTCTACGGATGCATCTGCCAGGCGAAGGGCGGCTCATGCGGGATGTCGTACGCGAGTGCCACTCGAATGTGGAACTCTGCAAGAGTGCGTGCTTGCGCAAGCGGCGGAGTGCGTAAGGTCACCTAAAGTCATCTAGCGGGAATATTCCCCTGTGGGGGCGCGGCCCGTGGCGTGCTGGTTAACTATGGTTTGTGCAACGCAAACCAACATTTTTAAATTTAACACTTCTACAACATGTATGCACTCAGAGATGTAGATTGCCATAGTGACTGTGGATTTCCATCATTTATTCACAACCAGTGGTCATAATGATAAACAGCTCAAACTTTTACCGCGGGCGACACATTTTTAAAATGCTTTTTGATATGCAATCATACCATCTTGCTAGGCTGCACATTTTTTAAAATGTGCAGCCTAGCAAGATGGTATGATTGCATATCAACGATTGATAACAGACTGATATTGCTGTGTTCAAGGCAGTGTCCTACACCTGTTCTGAAATGTCTCTGAATGTCTATTATTGTCCTGTACTTCGAGTAGTACATGTAAGCTTAGCATCCAGTACCCACCTCACACTTACCGCTAGGCAGCATCCAGTACCCACCTCACACTTACCGCTAGGCACTGCATCTGCGACCCTGGTGTAATCAGGCATGGTGGTGGCCCGGTACAAGCGAAACTTCCTAAGCTGGCGCTTTGCTTCTCAACACAACTGTTTAGTAGGTGGTAACACGGATGTACAAACTTTCTTTTACCTTTTTGCAAGCTTACTGCCAGTGATGCATGGTATTTTCTTCGAACGAATACTGCCTCGAATATTGCTTTGGCGAACGAACGAACGAATATTCTATATTCATTTCTTCTGAAGTGGCTCAGTCACTTCACTTGATCAGACCCAACAGTCATATTGTTTAGAGATAGTGTGGATACAGTAGCAATATCCACTGGTGAAAGAGCAATTTTGACCAAAGAAAAAGCTTCGCAGTTCTCAGAAAATAATGTCTTCCCTCTCATCCTCACCACTACAGAGGTAGGCTTACTGCCTGCATTCGAATATTATTTCTGGTGTCGGTATTCTAGAATATTCCTTTGCACCACCGCTTACTGCATCCCTATCACCCTTGTTTGCATCATGTGTAAGAATTCCTGCCACTCGAAATGCAGGTCAAGTGTAATGAAGTTTGACTCAGGCTGTTGCGTTTTCTGTGTTTTCATCCGAAATCTGAACAATGAAGTCCGTTGAGTGTGTAAAAAAGAACCAGGGAGTCACAAAATATTCATGATTCGTTCATATCATTCCTAATAATAATTATTATTAAAAAAAAGAACCGCTCAGGTTCCTCCGGGGTTCGGGACCCTTTGCGTGTAAAGCAAAATTTAACAATTAATGTGATAACCACTACACCAAGGAACCATCGCTAGAAAACTGTGATGCGATCAGCGTACCACAACACAGTGGATCAACTGGGTAGAAACTAGTCCCAAGGGCCAAGCAGGGAGCCCTACGCATGCCTGTATGTATATCCATGTGTAGGTCTCGCTACAAGCAGGGAGCCCTGCACATCTGTATTATGCATGTGTAGGGCTCCCTGGACACAAGTGAGACTGGGGTGTTTTTTGGTTAACACTTTCCTACACTCCAGTAATCATGAGTGGAGGGTGTTGAAAGGAAAAAAAAGGTCTGAAGAAAACATTGACTGCCGCCACCAGGACTCGAACCAGGGACCTGCGTTACTAAGTTGTTAGTACAAGGCAGCACTTCTACACTTTCTTCAAGTCTGAAAAGTAGCTAACTGTTACCAGTCTGATCTCCGATGTGTTCTTAGGTTTCCTCTGCATGTGTGTGTCGGTGTAAGTGTGTATGTATGTATGTATGTGTGTATGTATGTGTGTGTGTATGTATGTGTGTGTGTGTGTGTGTGTGTGTGTGTGTGTGTGTGTGTGTGTGTGTGTGTGGATCATGGATGTGTGTGCGTGTGTGTGTGTGCGTGTGTGTGTGCGCACGCGCGTTTGTGTGTGCACGTGTGTGTCTGTGTAAGTGTGTATTTGTGTGTGTGTGTGTGTATCGTGGATGTGTGTGCATGCGAGTGTGTGTTTGTGTGTGCGCGTGTGTGTCTGTGTAAGTGTGTATGTGTGTGAGTGTGTGTATGTGTGTGAACGTGTGTGTCTGCATGCGTGTGTGCATGCGCGTGCGGATGTGTGCATCCGTAGGTGAGCCCAGGTACGTGAAGGGGAGATAATGTTTTCAACCAGTGTTTAGCCTGTGACTGTTTGATGTGTTTCTGTTCAAAGATCTCTGACCTGCGTGCTGGACTGCCGCCAGGTCCGCAAGGCCCACCAGGACTCCCGGGTAATACCGGTCCTAAAGGACGTGCTGGATCTCCAGGACAAGCTGGACCCAAAGGACCAAAAGGATCTTCCGGACAACGAGGACCACAGGGACCAACTGGACTCAAAGGATCGACTGGATCCCCGGGTATTGGAATCAAGGGTCAAAGAGGACCTTCTGGATCTAGAGGACAGCGAGGATCAACTGGAGCTAAAGGATCCACTGGACCTCGCGGACCGCCAGGTCTCCGAGGTGCAAATGGCAGAACCGGTGCAAGGGGACCAAAAGGAGATCCAGGACAGAGTGTTAACCCATTACATCCACCGGTCTACCCATGTCTCTCGGGCTACAACTGTAACTGTTTTGGCTGCAACCGAAATCCTCGCCGGTAGTTGAGTTGCAAGTGATTGTGATAGATTGAGTGTTATCACAAATGTTACGAGACTCGCTGAATTTGCCGATTGAGTCCTCGCCCCGCAGCGCTGTAGTATATCATTTCTTCCGTTAGTTCTTTCTCTTCTGTCTGTCAGTGCTTGCTGTCACCCCCTTCACCCCCCCCCCCACCCGGCAGATATCACTACGTTATATTCTACTTGTTACAGTAGAATTATTCTAATTTACAGTGTCTTACACTAGGTTTTTTTGCTTAGCCCTAATCTTCGGGCCTAGGCGCTCGCGTTATGCTTACCCCTTTCAGTATAATTATTAAACATTTCTCAAAGGGTGTTCTCAATGGTCCGTACCACGAGACTCCTTGGACGTTTGTTTGGCTGCAGTGACCGTATTCCTGAAGATGAGCTTTGCCCGAAAATTCGAATGATTTTTAAATAGAGGTCCTTAGGAAAAGTACGATAACGCTAACTTTCACGGTACTCACTCCCAGCCGTGACAAAAGACGTTATCGGGTAACGGAAAACGCTACAGAGCTCAAAATAACGGAACGATGTTCGACATGGCAATTCTGCAAAAAATGCATGAACTCGCATTGTTTTGTAACTGGCGGGAGATAAACGTCGTGCAGAGAGTTCTGTCAACCCTCAACTTCTCTGTTCTAGTCGTTTCTTCGTTCTCCTTAACCTTGCATGCAACTTTGTTATCTTTCTTTTTATTATTTTTTTGTCTCGAGTGTATTTCATTTTCCTGGGTCCGATCCCGCGGGAAAAAAGTCTGCACAAAACTGTATTGGTGAAGATGATGACGACAATCATGATTTGATGGAGAAATTTGGCAATTATTTTCGCCTTTCTCGCGGCCTGTCTTCGTCCCTTTGCCATTGCGGCAATGGAAGCTGATGAGTTCAATGTTGTGCTTTGACGCCGAGTAGAAATTTTGAATCGCAAACACATCTTGGCCTTTATTTATGGAAGAAACTGCTTTCCCCGATTTGCTGGTTTCGCTGACTGGCATCGAGAAGTAGACGAGCCGCGCTTTCCAAGAGCCGCGGACACCAAGCTCTTCTGGCGAATCTTAGTAATTACATATTTTGGTGTAGTGGGATGAGAATGGTTTGAGCATTCCTGCCTGGAATAACCGATGGCACTAAGTGAAATCTCAAAAATGTTTTTTTTGTGTATTTTTACGAGCGCAAGTGTTGCCTTGTTGAAAATAGCATGACAAGAAGAAAGAAGTATCCAAAGGAATACGATATGATAAATAAATGTGTTCTCTTCCCGTTTAGTGTGCCTGTGCTTAGGATGGTACTGTTGAGGAATCCAAAATGCGAAAATTGTATGTCCTTTTATACTCTGTTTAGTGTAAAATTTGCATGACATTTTAGTGGATATGGACTACCAGTTGTATTTTTGCAGTATTATTCTCTTGAAATGGACCCTCTTTGCTGCTGATGCAGGGCTGCGGATAGACATGCTGGCCATATTTGCCATGAAAGCTTCTCTTGGTGTCATTGCAATAATTTAATTATTCTTTGTCGATGTTATCGATCGAAACTAACTGAATGCTGTCTCGTTTCATGTACGCTTCTGACGCAGCTCCACTGCATTCATAGTTTCAAAGTTTGGTGGCTGAACCAAAAATGCTCTTTTATCTAGAGCAATGATGATCTATAAAGAGTATAATATAGGACCAAGGAACTACAAGTTACACTATAATGGCCACTAACACCACCAGCTTCTAAACAATCATCTCATGCGATAACATTGCACGACACTGACTGACGGTATTGACATTCTACAACTATCTTTACTTTTATAAAATTTAATCCTGGGCTCTCCATCCGAGTTCAATGATGATCTACAGTTAGGGGTGTGCGGATAATGCTCGAAAAGGTGGCAGATTCTGCTCGAAGAGCAGTGAAATTGGCAGAACCATACAAACCTTCTAGCGGGTAATTCCTCGAATTCTCCTCCATTTCTTTATCCACATACCAAACATGCATGAAACTTACCAGAAAAGTACCGAATTCTGCCAATTTTTCTGCCGCCAAAATCCGCCGGACCCTATCGACAGTAGGTTTACCTTCTGCACTAGTCTAGAACTTGTAGAAGAATGATTTCGTACTCACCCACTTATCAACCTTCCCGTAGTTCCCTACCTCCGCTATACTGAAAGCTGTTGCAGTTCTAGTTTCCTGCTGATCACTTTCCTATCGATCACTTTCCTAGAGATTAGTTTCTTGCATATTAGTTTCCTGTGAATGAGATCCGAACTATCAACTGAGATCTGTCCCTGAACTACTCACAGTGTATGAGAACTGTTAGCCACTCTTCTCTGGTCTACCGACTGGACGTCATTAGCACGGAAAGGGTTAAAAAGAGAATGAGAAAGAGAAGAAAGACATGATTGTGTGATCATAATCGTCGAGAGTTGAACCCGCAACATCACGATTGGAAATCGACTGCACACACCACTGGCACTGCATCGTATGGGACACACATACACACACACCACACACACACACACACACACACACCACACACATACACGCACACACACACACGCACACACACACACACACACACACCCACCCACACCACACACATACACGCACACACACACACGCGCGCGCACACACACACACACACACACACACACGCGCGCGCACACACACACACACACACACATGTACTCCTATTCTCTCCTCCCCTCTTCTCACCTCCTCTCTTCTCTTCCCTTCCCTTTTGCTGTGTTTTTATCATTTCTTTTTCACTTCCAGTGGAAGTCCTTTCTTTTCCCTGCTGCCATGCTCGTACCATTACACATTAAATTTTTCTCTTCTTTGTGTTTGGCTTGTGCGCGTGCCGCGTGGTTCATTTTCCGCTTTCCAGTACATAGTACTTGTTCTTGTTTGTACTCTTTGTCTTATTCTACCAGTGCGACCATTGTTATTAGGCCTAAGCCTGCTTTGCAACTCCACTTTAGATGAAGTCAACAACAACACGCATAGAAATGAAATTGCTGACGTCATCAGTGCTGCACAGCACAAGCATAGCAATTGTGCTGCTACATGTAAATAAATTTTGTAGATTCTACACCAAACTGGCAACACGACGCGTAGCGCGAGCTGTGGTCTTTCACTCTTTGTGTGATGTCGCTAATCCTGTCATGTGTAGCAATGTCCAATGAACAACAGACGACAGTAGCTCGTGCACCCGGCCGTGCTGCACAACAAAAGCGTGATGCGCTTATAACATGTATAATGCAGACACTGCGTGACACGACCCCAGACACATGGAGTGAGTCTGTACTGATCGAGCTGTCTGCAGCCGACGAGAAGACAGAACAAGGATAGTAGGACATGCCTGTCATTACAGGTCGCTGCGCCGTCAGACGTCAATACAAGTCCTGGATGACTGTGAATAGTGAATACGGATACGAGAGGCAGACTCAGATTGCTACCAGTACAACTAACTACTGTACAAGTAGCATCCACTCATTCAGAGAGGAGCTCAAACGTGAATTCTGTGAAAGAAGCTGTTAGCGTAAAGCGAGGCGACGGACATAACGTGCGGTTCGATATACTGTACTGTAACGATAATAGTCGTCTTCTCCCATTACGTGTGACTAATATACCGGCGAGAAGATGTTGCGAGCTACTCTCTCCATTGCCCTTGTCGTGGCTTTAGTGTGTGTATACTGCTTGCCAGTCGTGCATGGATCTGAAGAAGGAGCAGGCCAAGGTAGGAGCTACGCACTAAACACTTCTTTTTAAAAGTTACATGTAGGCTCAAGCATCCTGTAGATCTACCATCCCAGCTTGCTCCGCCGTCTTGGGAAGTGGCCCACTCAAATCAATGGTCTCCACTAGTGGGAGTGAAAATTGGTTCACTGCCATTATACACACACAAACAGGCACCGAGATTCCCCCATCAACAGTGCCCTCACCCTCTACAACTCACTCCCTATCGACATCGCAACCCAACCTCGTAGAAATTCTTTCCGAAACAATGCATCCAGTCTTCTTTTGAGCAGTACCTGTTCCTGCTCCGCGCATCCCCCTGGTTTCCCCCTGGTTTCCCCCTGGTTTCCCCCTGGTTTCCCCCTGGTTTCTGATATCTCGAACGTGTACTTTTAACAATCTCGATCACCCCTGCTAACGTTATTGCCCCCGCTTGTTTTTCATGATCCATTGCTTCTTGCCTCCTGGGGTAATTTCCATCCAGCTGTTTCTGGCTAGTATCAGTTCTATCACACTTATCAATCGTCCTTATTGGCGTCACACCATGGTGGAATAAAACAATAATACATGACGTACATGACGTACATGCAATGTGTCATAGGTATCGCAACACTGTACAGTCATGTACAGAACATGACCGTAGATTGCAACACTAGACACCCTTACTGGACTTAGGCTGCCATCACACCATGGTACGAAGCGCTGCATCTACGTCCACGTAAGGAGTTTTTGGTCGGTTGTCATGGTGATCCATGTACGGGGTGAAAACGGGAGCAGAAGAAACGGGATACGTAGACGTGGTAGGTAGGGGGGCGGGGGGGGGGGGGGTATACGACCTTTTGGATGAACGTGCGTATCTCCCTCAGGCTTTTTCCGAGCGACCTTGTACTGCGACGTACTTGCGTTCAAATTTCTCCAAAAACGTGACTGCGGGTACGCATCAAGAACTGTGCCTGTCTGATGACACGACTACATACCCGTTTTGCTCTTTTCACCGTAGATGTTGATGTAAACGGGAGTCTGAGAACGTAGTGTGATGACGGCCTTAGCAAAAAAACGTTATGTTGTAACGCAATTGCCGTAACGGGAAAAATACCGAGATTTGTGTTCGACCTTTAGCAACATGCACGCTAATCTTAGTACGCTGCTGTCACGAGTATAGCTTTATTTCGCGCGGTACAACCATTTATGGCGCCATGTACGCGATACAAGGTGAAATGGGTACGCACCACGCAATATTTGGCCAAAAACGGTCCGTTTGTCACACTGATAAATCAGCCCCCATGACGTTTTGACGCTGCAGCTTCAACGCTATTTGGGTGATCAAGGTACGAGTACCGTAAAAAATATCGTTACCGTTGTTTGCTAAGGGTGTCTACTACTGTACATTGTGTACAGTTGTCAGAGGGTTGCATTCGGCTTGCTACATAATTATAGAGTAACACCGGGTGTAAACGACCCTGTGTTTAGCGACCACCTGCTCTTAACGACCGCTTTCCCATGCACCGGCAGTTCTACACAGACACTGTGGGACCTGGTTCTAAAGACCACCTGGCTTTAACGACTGCTTTTGCTTGCACTGTGGGGTGGTCGCTTAAACCAGGTTTTTGCTGTATCATGTATGTGCATGAACCGCAGCATTGCAATAATGACCTTGCCGGTTGTCTCTGTTCTCGTTCTGCTTTTGGGTATATGTGTGTATGCATATGCATGCGCGCGCGTGTGTGTGTGTGTGTGTGTGTGTGTGTGTGTGTGTGTGTGTGTGTGTGTGTGTGTGTGTGTGTGTGTGTGTGTGTGTGTGTGTGTGTGTGTGTGTGTGTACATGTGTGCTCACATCACCAAGGATCATGCATGGTGCGGTGGCTACAGCGTTACTCACCCAGAACAGGAGTCGCCGACGCACAACGACTGGCACAGGTCTTCCTCAGGATACCACCACCGATTGACGAACGTAACGCCAAAAGCCAAGACCTCCTGCCCCTGTCATTACTCCTGGGAAATATGTCCAATGCCGTAGGATTGGTCAGCTGTCTAGGTGAATACTATGTACAGTAGAACCTGTATTTGGGGCTCACCTGCTTTAAAAGACCACCTGCTTTAAAAGACCACCTGCTTTAAAAGACCACCTGCTTTAAAAGACCACCTGCTTTAAAAGACCACCTGCTTTAAAAGACCACCTGCTTTAAATGACCACCTGCTTTAAAAGACCACCTGCTTTAAAAGACCACCTGCAATTAAAGGGTATTAATTTCAAACACCGCACCAAACCACATGCATGTACATTACACATCTTGGCCCACCTGTCTACGAGGCCCATTACCTGCAACTTGAGAGCAGATACAATTCAAATGACATGCTCGCCCTGTGCGTGTCCCTAGAGTGTTTGTGCTGCAATGTAATGATCTCCGGACTGCTTGCCTGAAGCATAACAATGCTAATAGTTCTTTTACAAGTTTCCCGGGGCAAAACTGCACTGGGGTAAACGCCCCCCCCCCCTCTCTCTCTCTCTCTCTCACCCTCTCTTGTGGGTATCAAATCTTGTTTCTCATTTGCTTGCTTGAACAACTACTGTATGTCCGGGTTTTGATCCAAGGGGTAAATTTGCCCTGATAATTCATGTAACAGTGCAGGGCTCTTTCCTCGGAAAACACGATCATGCAGTGTCAGCTTTAAGAACAGAATGCTGTACTGCAATGGGTAAATCCTGTAGGCTATTTTGCAGACGGTTGCCAACATCTCCAAGATTCCCAACAGAGAGAATACTTAGAGCTGGGTCCTTGTATTGAAAGAACATGAATTATGTGGCATTCTAGGGGATGAATGATGCCCCTTAGGTCCCTCTTGTCTGGATTGGCCCGAGTGTTTTTCTGTATGTTCTTATTTTGGTGTCTGTGCATGGGGACATGTGTACCGAAACATGCGCTCATGTGTGTGTGTGCGCGCATGTGTGTGTGTGTGTGTGTGCGTGCATGTGTGTGTGTGTGTATTTTATGTGTGTAAGTATGTCTGTCTGTGTATGTGTGTATATATGTGTGTATATGTGCGTGTGTGTGTGTGTGTATGCGTGTGTGTGCGTCGATGTATAGCGCGACAGACTCCTCGCTGTCAAGGATCACCAGCATGCCATAACGGCGGACAATGTGTGCACCGTCTGGTTCTCGGTGTAAAGCGGTATATGTGTGATTGCCCTGCATCCACTACCGGCCTGCACTGTGAGCATAGTAAGTATACTACTGGCCAATAGAAAAAGATAACCATACCAGGAGCCTCTCTTCTGTGTGTGTGTGAGCGCGAGAGCGCGCGCGCGCGTGTGTGTTTGTGTGTGTGTGTGTGGGGGGGGGGGTGCACGCATGAGTGCGCGAGTGTGTGCGCGCGTGTGTGTGTGTGTGTGTGTGTGTGTAAGTGTGTATGTACATGTGTGTTTGTGTTTACGTATGTGCACCTAACCTAACTTTGAAGTAAAAATGTTTGCAAACCCTGCAGGAACAGAAGACAGGGGCAATAGCTGGCTTTTTCCATCATTCTCTTCAAAAGTCATTATTTTTTGGAGCTAATTCAATCCACTTTTTGGCGCATCCTGCTAGCTGCGAGGCTGAAACCTCATGGTCGGGTGAATCGTCATCACATGCTCTCATTCTTATGGAGTTGGGGCTTTTGTAAAAAGAAAAAAGAACCTAATTGTTCAAACCTCCTATGCTGTTGAGCTCTGGATATCGAGTTGTTTTCCTGGTGCTGTCAGCCATTCGTTCTAATGCCTATATCCTCTCCTGTCTGTGTGTATGTATGTATGTGTGTGTGTGCGTGTGTGTGCGTGCGTGTGCATGTGTGTGTGTGTGTGTGTGTGTGTGTGTGTGTGTGTGTGTGTGTGTGTGTGTGTGTGTGTGTGTGTGTGTTGATCTTCTAGTGGTTACTGCATGTGCCAGTATGCCGTGCAAGAACGGTGCGACGTGCCACGAAAGCGAGAATGGTGCATCTATGAGATGTGAGTGTGCCCCGTTCTTCAACGGACCGAGCTGCGAAAATCGTGAGTGCCTTCATGAGTGAACGGTCATGCGTGTGATGAAACTACTTCGAACCAGAGCTGTAGGAAAATTACTGGAATTTTGCAATGTGCAGTTCGTATTGTGGCTGACCACCAAAGGGGAGCAGACTAATGCATCAGATCAAATTTCATTGCTAAAGATCGGGTGTACGGCCCCACCACCACACTCCATTATTTACCCCAGTGTCAGGAGATATGTGGATTTTGTAGAAAAAAAAAGAAAGAGAACACATTATTTCAGCAGTGAACAATGTCCCGGTGTTGAAATGGGAAATTCTGAAAACATACATTTGACTGCTATCACCAGAAGTATCGCCAACGTTGCACCAACCTCTTCTTATCACCAGTGAGCTTGCTAAAACTATGATAATAACTATGAAACCGACCTACAGAACAGAACAATAAGGACAATCAAGGCTTGTTTGCTGCGACTTGAAGTTTCATGCTCTCGCAATCATCAGGCAACATTGAGCACTGTCAGCACACTGGGTACACCCTCCGGTGAAACCCACCTAAAAATAGGGATGGACCTGATCAAAGGCATAATTATGGTACATATGGGGGGGGGGGGACTGGGATTCCATGTGTGGAGATACTGTTGGCAGCGCTCAATGTTGACTTTGTCTTGCAAACTATCCTCTACCTACTTCATTGCCTTAGGCTGGATGAGTCCTGAAGAGCTCTCTTCAATGGCTGGCACGGTCAACAAGCTGGCACTGGAATCGCAGCGGCAGAGCGACAAGACAGCACAGGCGCTGAGCAGCCAAATGAGCACCATCAACACGTTCCTACGTCGACTGGAGAGCAAGATGGATACGGCCATGGAGGGAAAGATACAAACACGGCTGGAGACAATGCTGACTGAGAAGGTCTCTCAAATGCAGGACAAGCTAAGCACCATGATCAGTAGCCAGGTAAGAACGAAAAGGGGGAGGATTACCGTATTTTCCGGAGTATAGGCCGCACTGGAGTACAAGTCGCATGCCCATTTTTTTGGTCATGAAATACAGGCCTCTATCCTATTAATCATCGTTTATTTGATCATCGGAGCATAAGCCGCACCCTCCTTTCTATGGGTGAATTTTGAGTGTTCAAAGTGCGGGTTAAACTCCGGAAAATACGATATTGTTCAGGGGCGTAGCTCGCACATCCGTGGTGTTGTGACCCTGGAGTTGTATAAACCGTCCTACGACTCCCTGGTGGTGACCGTGTACTGCCTGCAGCCTCCTAGTCGGCACTGTGTCTATTTCGACTATGTAGTACCCACGGCAACCATTTGCTGGCGTGGTGACCAGAATACAGTAACTACACACAGGGCCGCCGGACGCATGTTTTTGATTGGCCCGGTAGTTTCAGTGCCTGTCATAGTTTGTGTATGATATGGCGGGTATACATGACCTCCACAGTTGCAAACATGGGTTGGTGTCCGAAACGTTGGTCCGGAAAAACCGGACCAACCGGACCGGTGCCGGCGGGCCTGACACACGAACTGCGCGTGTGTTGTTTGTAAAGTCCACCTCGTCGATAACAAGCCCGGTTACAACAAATCACTAGAAAATAACAGCTACCATATTAAGACTAGGGGTGAAACGGTTCCATGTTTTTCATGTTCGGGTACCCGAATGCCAGCATTATTTCCCACGGTTCGGGTATCGGTTCCATGCACTCTTTTCTCCAGACCGAAAAAATGCGTTCGCGACAATTATTTTTTAGAAAAAACATTTTTACGAGCAAAAATGAGCCATCGGAGAGTCCAAGTGCGAAGAAGATAATGACCATGATGACCAGAGAACTCTGGATCGTAAGGTAAGACATTTAAAATCTTGAGTAGACTTGACGTGTACATGTATTTGTACAAGAACGAGATTTTTCGAGTTTCGGTTCGAAATTTGACGGAACGGGTACCCGAATCTTTTCAGCTGGCGGTTCCAAAACCGGTTCCTTACCCGAACCGTTTCACCCCTAATTAAGACCAAGCAACCACTTGGCCATATACTTTCAACCTCGCGGATAGCGACACTATATTCAGACCGTGTAACCACTTGACCGCCTAACAGTTACGTTTAACCTCGCAGAAAACGACAACTCAGCGGACGACAACACCTTTCTCATGGCCGCTCGAGGGTCATTCTTAGCACAAAAATATTCATAGTTCGCGCGAGACTCAGCTAGAGCCCGAGTTTCCCCATCCGTAGGAACGCCACCACACTTCAAGGATCAAGGTGCAGATGCAGCTCCTATAGCGGTTTTCGTTCTTCAAGGCGCAAGGTTGACTGCTATATTATACGGCTTCACGGTGGTGCCACTCATGGTGATCTCCGGGTGGGCCGCAGACTTTGGAGTCTGAATGAAAATTCTTACCCATCACGCCAGTGCAGCACCTTGTTGTTGTGTTGTTGTTTGGCTTTATTTAGAGTGGAGTTCCAAAACAGGCCTAAACCTAATGACAATGGTCCCACTGATAATAAGAGACCTTTGCACTGGAACTTCACACACAGTCTGGTCAAACGGGAGATGCTTGACCGGATATTCACATTACGTGTATTGGCAGAAAACCCATTTCGCACGAGTTTGGTGGGTCAACGTTTTCGAAATATCGTAAGGCCCAACCATGGCCTATCCAGCCATACCGGGTGACACGTTCCTGGGCTATCCTCTGCCTATAAAGATGGGAACGGACAAGTATGCTGGTTTGCATTCATGCGTTGCCATGTTGCATGGGCCACGCGTACTCATCCGGCAGATTTGTGTGAATAATAATAATATTATTAATAGACAGTACCAGTGAGTAATAGTCTGAAGTCTGAAGAAAATCTTGAACGGTCTATGCTGGGATGACAGCTACACCATAGCTCAGTGGTTAGAGCATCACTGGCTAAAAGAGAAGGTCCCTGATTCGAGTCATGGTGGTGGCAGTCAATTTTTTCTTCAGATTTTTGCCTTTTCCATTCCTTCAACCTATGAATAAATAATAATAATCAACGCAATAAATAAAGCAAGTTGCGCATTCAAAACACACGCCATTCGCACAGGTTAGATTTCCTTGAATGTTTTCGTTGCCATCCCTTCAGCAGGAATTTACTGGCAAAGATAATTCAATGCGTAAAACAATATACATACTCAAAACGCTGTGAGGTGAAATGATACAAGTATCAGTGCGAAAAATGAGAGGTGAGAACAAAAACTACTGATGATAAAAAAAACAGCTGCAGTCACAAGCAAAGAGAGGTTGGTGCGACTTCGGCGATAGTAGGGGAAGAGTGTGTTGCTCCCTACATGGGAGCTTGCGGTTTTCCTGCCGACTTGAATTCTCACTTGACTCCAGAAGGATAGGATTATTCGTTTTGAAATCGTTCTAGTAGCAGCTTGTTTTGTTTGTTTGGTCCTGGGTGGCCATGTTGTCATATTTTGTGAAACAGTGTAGTTTTTTGACGTATATTTCGTTTAGATGCTTTCGCAGTTTTCCTGTTGTCATCTTAATGCTAGGATATTATTAGTTTCACAAGGGTGTATTCTCACTTCATTTCTCTTCATTAGTACCCAGTTTCGTGAATGTTTTTCAGTAGTACAACGTATCTTCCTGGGGTGTGTTGTGCGAAAACCAGTACGAAGTATTCTTTTTCATCATTTCTTCCATATCACAGTAACTTGTGTTTCTCCTTCCCTGTTCTTCGCTGCCTTCGTATCCACTCGTTTTGAACACAATAAAGCCGTTGTGAAATGATCGTTCAGCTCTTTTTGCTTATCGCAATTCGAAAAATAATGATACTACTGATAATAAAGATGGTAAATAAATGAATCCTTGGCTCTCCATCCGAGTCCATTAAAGATGGTGTTTGCATACAGCGTGCAGCAAACCAGGTTTTAAGCAGTTTCTTTTAAAATGTCCTGCATGCTCCTTTTCCTTGGCACAGATTTCAGAGCTGGCTGTACATCTTCCAGCGGGACCACCAGGACCACGGGGAGACAGTGGGATTCGGGGTTTCCCGGGTCGAAACGGACTTGATGGAGCCCCCGGAAAAGTGGGGCCAAAGGGCGAAGAAGGGTGGCGAGGATTGCAAGGTCAAGATGGGGGTCCTGGTTTGCCCGGGCCTATTGGCCCTCAAGGGCCTGTCGGACCTACGGGACGGCCTGGTCAAACTGGACACCCTGGACTTACAGGGCCTAAGGGGTCCTGGTGGTGAGGGTGAATTTTTTTCAGACTTTTCCCGCTTTCCATTCCACCAGACTTATGAATGAATTGATGCATTGCGGCTAGTTTGTATGTGAAATGTGTGGGTTACAGTGAGGGCTGCGTCATGATAGCCTGTGTGGATTCACAGGCAGCGTGACTTCTGAAGTATGCGTTGAACAGTTTCTGTTTGGATGACGATTGCCCCGTAGCTCAGTGGTTAGAGCATTGCTGGCCTCAAGCGAGGGTCCCTGGTTCGAGTCCTGGTGGTGACGGTCAATTTTTTTCAGACTTTCAACCGTATTCATTCAATTTTCACTAATGAATGTTAACAGAATCCGAAGGGTTTCTCCGTTGAAATATTCCTATCGTCAGTCAATTATTTAATGGCTACAGGAACATGGTGGGTGAATGAGGTATACCCGGGGATAAAAGCAATTAAACAGGGCCAGGTTTCAGCAGAATCGGAAATTTGGCCATATTCAATGTTATCATTCAGGTCAGTACAGGCATGGAGTATTTAGGGTGCGTTCGAATTGTCACTCTTTGACTTTTCGAGGAGTTTCGTTTTTCTGAAGAGGTGGCCTTATTGGCCTCTTCAGAAAAACGAAGCTCCTCGAACCTCCACAAGCTCATCCGATGGGAGAGGTGGATTAGTTCCGAAGAGTCTGGAATAGCTACGCCACGTAGCACGTGGAGATGGTCGATCTGATCGCACGTCATCATCGCCATGACAATTCCACTGAAAAACTCTAAAATGATAGAAGCCGTTCTAATGGGACACTCCAACTAATCTCTTTAAAAAAATTGTTCGAACAGTTGATGAAGACAATTCGAACGCCCCCTTAGTGTACTCTCTGCTCATTTGCATTCATGCAGATTTCAGAGCTGGGTAGCCACATACCAGCAGGACTAAAAGGAGACCGTGGGTATCCAGGCATCCCCGGTCGACATGGGTTTGATGGTGCCCGGGGAAGGACGGAACCAAAGGGCGACAAAAGGGATGCCAGGTTCAGACGGGCTTCCCGGGCACAACGCGCAAAGAGGGCCTGTGGGATATCCAGGGCGACCTGGGGTACATGGACTGCGAGGGCCTCCAGGTCCTCAAGGGCCACGAGGGCCACCAGGATTATCAGCTGGTGCTCAACATTCAGGGCCATAGCTGCATTTTGAAATGGCCAAGAGAGCAGTCTGGAGAGGTGGACAGTTTCAACTTTCAAATTATTTTCAAATGGCCGAGTCCGTCGCAACTTCTGTTCATTTTTAATTTAAGGTACCTTGGATGACGACTTCACCATAGCTCAGTGGTTAGAGCCTTTCTGGCTCATGCGAAGGTCTCTTGGCTCGAGTGATGAAGGTGACATGCTATTTTTTCTTTAAAAGTTTTTTTCTCCCTTTCTATCCCCTTAACATTAATGAGCATCAACATAATCTGAGGAGAGAATCTCTGTGGGTTATGGGAGTGCACCATCAGTCGAGATGCTTCGACAAAGTCGTGGCACAACGGTGCACTATCTCAAGCCAAGCCACCCACTTATGCTGTATACCCTAGTGTACATAAGCAAATTCGCTAGTGCACCGCATAGAAATCATTAGGTCATAGGTCGTAGTAAGCGTAGACAACCTGGCTAGTTAAAAAAAGGAAATTATAACTCGGATATTGAGCCAGTAGTAAATGCCAGTAATACATGTAAAAAGAGAAGAAAACACATGAGAACGAGTTATGCAGCAACTATCCACGACTGTATCAAGATGATAAAGAGTCAGAAAGTGCGATAATAGGGCACAAAACTGACCGGCTACTGAGACATTCAGCAACCAGAGACGAAATTATCATAAAAAATATCGCGTCCGTTCCCGAGGGAGCTCATGACGGCCGCTAGCACTGTGCAAATCCATCAGCACACGCAACACCTGACGGTGACGGCTGGTACATTCATGGGCGGGGAGTCATCCAACTCCAACCCTTGCTTGACAACTGAAACGAGGTATACAACCGATCACGGATCAAGACTGGACAGTCCTACTACAGGGCAGTAGGGAAGTTCCGGATAGCGAACGGGGAGGCCCGCTTATACGGCGAGATGGGCAGAGAATGCCGGACTGGTTTGCGGTTAAGCGCACGTGACGTCATGCATCCAGGAGCTGCAGGTCACCACTCACTGACTCTTGATAAACACACAACTGTAGCACTGTCCATACCGGTACTCCGTGATGCAGATAACAACGTCACGTGTATACCGCTGCTTTCCATGCCACCATGACGCTAATTATTCAGTGCTCAATCCTCCACTGCTAGTAATACATGTCCACTCGATCACGGACCACCACTGTCCGGTCCAGACCCCAGCAACACGGCACTAGAGGAGTTCCACGCCACGAGCGGGGAGCCTCGGCTATACTGCAAGACTCTGCCTTAATGTACCTGGGCTTTGTGAAGTGGCAGAGGCTTGGTCGGTGGTGCTTGTCGTCGTGTCGTAAATTTCACTGTAGTTTGTACTGTCCTGCAGCAGTAACAAGATCAATCTTCGAATTTCTTGTCCTGAATGAAACCAACCTTTTTCCGGTGGGATGACCTTTCCCCACGCATGTCCCAAATACCATCAACTCTCTTGACTTGTTCTCTGCTGACAAGGAGAGCCGTGTGGTGCCGTGCGTGTGTGTATGTGTGTACTTGTGTGTGTGTGTGTGCACGTGTATGGTGCGTGCATATGTGAGTATGTGTGTGAGCCGTTCACGTCCCGCCGGACTCGCAGGGCCTCATGCCGCGTCCCGAAGACAGCACCCCTTCAAGTCGCCCTGTTTGGGGACACATAGCCAATCGTGGCAGTGGGCGAAGGAAGGAAGGATGTGTGTGTACATGTATGGATGTGTGCGTGTGTGTGTGCGCGCACCTCCGTTTACGGGTGTCGGTGGGTGAATAGAGAGGGTAAGCTGCACGTTATTTTTGACGTGACGCGCAATTTCACGTCAAATTTGGCATAAAACTCCAAATTTCGACGTGAGCTGCAGGCCACTCGTATTATTTTCCAAAGCGCGAGCCAAATAACACTAGCGAAACCTCCGTGTTCCGTCAAAAATAACGTGCAGTTTCACCTGTCTAATGCCTATCACTTTTCACTGTGTGCGTGTTTTGGGGTACAGGTCTCAGAGAAGCATGCTGCGCTGCCTCCAGGTCCACAAGGGCCACCAGGACCCCCAGGCACGCCGGGACGTACTGGTCCCAAGGGACAAACTGGATCTCCTGGACAAACTGGTCCAAAAGGACAAGCTGGCACTCCTGGACAAGCTGGAACTCCTGGACAAGCTGGAGCTCCTGGACAAGCTGGAGCTCCTGGACAAGCTGGATCTCCTGGACAAGCCGGATCTAAAGGACAAGCTGGAGCTCCCGGACAAGCTGGAACTCCTGGACAAGCTGGATCTCCCGGACGAGCTGGTTCCAAAGGATCGGCTGGGCCACAGGGGGAAACTGGACCCAAGGGCCAAAGAGGATCTACAGGATTTGTTGGAGAGCGAGGCCCACCTGGATACAATGGGGCGACTGGACCTTAGGCCGCGGTCACACCGAGCTCGATTCAGCCGATCAGCCGAAACAAGCGCTTGTTTACGTCACTATTACCATGGAAATGGCTGAAAAATGTCCTACAAGCGACTTTCAGCCGTGGCTGACTCTCAGCCGTTTTTTTTCGGCTTGTTTCAGCCACAGCTTGTACAAGCGGCTGAAAGCCGAAATTCAAAAAATAATTTGAGTGCGCTTGGAGCTCCGGAGCACACCATGTAGCTAGTTGACATGATGAACTGATATTGATGTTCTTTCTTGTGTCCGTGGAACCGTGCTATCCCTGTGCCTTTGGTTTTGACCGTGAGTCTGTCTACCCCAACTACACTGTATTCAGTTTGATTTGGATTTTGTCCGACGACCATGGATTTCTGCCGCTGTGCCTCTAGACTGCTGCGTAGATTGTTGGAGCTGTGGTTTGAGGCCAAGACAAGGCACCACACTCACGACCGAATTCATGAAGAAAGCCGGGTACGAAGAAGAGAGTGGATTGCAACCGAGTTCAATAACGGCAACCGGCGGGGCAGAAAGCTCGACATCAGGAAACACCACCTGAACCATCGCGTCCATGCACACCGAACAAATAAAAAGAGCACGACTTCGCAATTCAGAATCCGGGCTTCCTTTGCTTCTTCATCAAAACTGAACACTAGAACAAGTACAGTTTTAGATCGCGAACGTTCTACTCTCCAGTTTCTTGCAAACATTGGTGTGTTTCGAGATATTCAAAATTTGGCGGGTAAGAAAAACAAGCCATTCAAGCTTTGCACTCAAGGTCTGGTGTGACCGCGTCACAGGGATCACGCAAGCCAGCTGAGCGCCAGCGATAACAAGCCCAAAGTGGCTTGTTTTGGTGTGACCGGGGCCTAAGGGAGGAAGAGGACACTCGGGGCCGAAAGGAGAGACAGGTGTGCCCGGACCGAGAGGATTGCCTGGATACAATGGAGCGACTGGACCTAAGGGAGGAAGAGGACACTCGGGGCCGAAAGGACAGACGGGTGTGCCCGGACCGAGAGGATTGCCTGGATATCAGCCACCACCTGCACCTCAGCGACCCACTGGACATCGGCCACCACCTGGACCCCGAGGTCGTGACGGCAGATTCCGCCCAATACCATAAGGAGATCAAGGATGCATGGAGCGGCTTAGCCCCGAGTTGAGAGTACCGCTTAGTGTGAGGAGGATTGCTGGAATAAGCCCCGGCACCCCTGCTACAATGCATGTACATGTATTACAATTTCATTTATTACTGCTTTCTATCTGCATTCGCCACCTTTTCATTGGGCAGATCTGCCCGTTTGGTTTGCGAATTAAAATAAACACAACAACAACAACAACAACAACAACAACAACAACAACAACAACAACAACAACAACAACTGTACAACAGTGTGCACTGTTGTACAACACTGTACGGTGTTGTACAGTGTTGTACAGTGTTGTACACTGTACAACACTGTACATGATGCAGTACAGTGTACATGATGCAGTACAGTAGTACCGTACCATGGCAATAGCAACAGTTCTTTAGTACGACTGCACTGTGGGACTGTGCACAAGTTCTGTCCATGGAGATGCTGAGAACTGCTCGCTCATATTATATATTTTATTATATTTATTTCAACATCTCAAGACTCGGTGGAAACACCGGCCAATGTGAAGAGAGTGGGTGATTGCCAACCACGGCGATAAATAAAAGTAAGGGGAGGGAAAAAGAAAGAGTAGCAAAATGAACAGCAACAACAACTCCGTAAAGAAAGATAATGTCTAATAAAAACAGTGAAAAACACAGAGACGCAAAGGACATGTGGATAATGAGCTATTTATGTCGTAGTAAATAAGGGGCGGCACGGTATGATGGTTCCAACTTCTACTGAAGTGGAACATTTATGCACTCAGAGATGTAGATTGCTATAATTTATCCACGACCAGTAGTCATAACGATGAACAGCTCAAAGATATTTCCGCTGGCCGTCGTTATCATGACACATTTTAAAATGCGTTAAAAAGCATTCTGGCAACACCGTATGATTGTTAAGTAGACGGTTGATAACATGCTTCTTACATTGCTGGGCTTTCTGTCCTCCACCTGTTCTGAATATCCCGTTTCAAGTTAAGCAATCCTGTAGTACGCTCAACATCCAGTGCCCGCATCACCCTCATCGCTAGGCGCTGCATCTGCCACCCTGTACTGATGTGATCAGGCACGGACGGTGGTGGCCGGGTACAAGCGAAGCTTCCTAAGCTGGCACTTTGCTTCTCACCACAATTGTATAGCCGGTGGTTAAGCGGATGTGCGAACTTTATTTTGCTTTATTGTAAGCTGACTGCACCTTCATGCCCGTTGCTGGCATCACAGTGTGTATGGCTGTATGCCCTTCTTCATTTTTTCTTTTTTTTAATAATATGTTTTACTCTAGTATAAGTCAACATTTCTTTACTTCCAGGTCATGACCGGCAATGTAGCGAACTGTTACCATACAGTCTGATCTCCGAAGTGTTCTTAGGTTGCTTCTGCATATGACTGTGTGTGGGTGGGGGGGGGGGGGGTGCGTGTGTGCGTGCATGTGTGCATATGTGCGTTTGTGTGGGGGGAGGGGGGGGGGGCGGCGTGCGTGCATGCGTGCATGTGTGCATACGTGCGTTTGTGTGTGTGTGTGGGGGGGGGGGGGGGTGAATCTGTAGGTGAGCCCAGGTGCGTGCAGGAGTGATAATGTTTTCAAGGAGTGTTCAGCCTGTGACTGTTTGATGTGTTTCTGTGCAAAGATCTCTGAGCTGCGTGCTGGACTGCCTCCAGGTCCGCAAGGCCCGCCAGGACTCCCGGGTAATATCGGTCCTAAAGGGCAAGCTGGACACAAAGGATCGAATGGATCCCCGGGTATTGGAATCAAGGGTCAAAGAGGACCCTCTGGATCGAGAGGACAGCAAGGACCAACTGGACCTAAAGGATCCACTGGACCTCGCGGACCGCCAGGTGTCCGAGGTACAACTGGCAGAACCGGCGCAAGGGGTCCAAAAGGAGATACAGGACGCATCCCATTACCGACCATCCGTAGCTGTGTGTACTGCCCAATCAGTTTCGGCGGTCGTTGAGTTCTAGGAGATTGTAATAGTTTGAGTGTAATCACACATGTTGCGATTTTATATCTCTTCTTTCCGTTACCGGTAGTTCTTTTCGTTAGGTCTTTTCTGTCCGTCAACGGCTACGCTTACTGTCACCCAGCCCTGGGTGACAGTAACCCCCTCCTTGCAGATAATCATTACGATTTTTGAGTTTTTTGCACTCCATACATAATTTTATTCTCATTATTTTATTGGTTTGGTGAGACTCCCATGATAGGTATCCACTTACTACCTCTGGAGAATCCGTAAATAAAAAATAAATAAAAACGTTAATGTAAATAGGCGTCGAGGCGACAATAGTTTTGTTGATTGCAATTCTAAAAAGGTTTTTACTTTTTTTAATTTTTTAGTTCCTACCTTGTGTGTGTGTGTGTGTGTGTGTGTGTGTGTGTGTGTGCGTGTGTGCGTGCGTGCGTGCGTGCGTGCGTGCGGGCGGGCGGGCGGGCGGGCGGGCGGGCGGGCGGGCGGGCGGGCGGGCGGGCGGGCGGGCGTGTGTGTGCAAGCGTGTGTGCGCGTGTGTGTTTGTGTGTGTATATGTGTGTGTTGTGTGTGAATGTGTACATGCGTACATGTGCGCGTGTGTGTGTTTGAGTGAGAGTGTGTGTGTGTGTGTGTGCGACTTTGAAGTGACTGTAGCTGTAGCTGTATGGTGTAGACCAGGCTGAATAGTGACGGTAAATTCTTCAGCCTTGCAAGCTGTTGAATGGTGCAATCCCAGCACAAGTTGATATGACTTCTGCCGTAGCATTGCTATCATCGCCTCCGGCGATGGGCGTCAAAAGGTCAAGGTGACGTGTGTGTGTGTGTGTCCCATCATGGTGCAGTGGTATGTGCAGCGAGTTCCAATCGATTAGGCCTTGACGGATTATGCTAATATTTTCGTGAAATTATGCTTTTCGCATTGCTGAAAAATTGCAGAATTATGCTATTTTTATGCTAAAAGTTAACATATTATGCCGCATCATGCTCACATATGCTGCTAATGTATGATGGTTCTGTGCAAAATACCAGGGGAATTGTTTTGTAGAGGGCGTTGTACTGTAGTAGCAACAGGTCAACGCACTGTCCGACCTAGCTACGACCGTCACCCTGGTCACTGATTGTAGTGGACTGGACATGTTATCAAGGGAGTCGTAAACCTCCGATTTCCTGGTGCATCTACTTGTACTTGCACTTGCAAAACATGTACAACTGTATGGAATTTGAGGCGAAAAGTCGGATTATTCCAATTTATGCGATTCGTATGCAATTTGCCACGAATTATGCGATTATTCGAGTTTGGTAGGGATTATGCGAAAAATTATGCTAGCATAATCCGTCAAGGCCTACAATCGATAGGTTGCGGGTTCGATTCGTTGTTACTCAGAGTTTCATGGCAAAAACGAATCATCATTGTCTGATGATTGGTTTTCGCCATGAAACTCTGAGGAACAACGAAACAGCCCTATTTTACTTCCTTTTGTGTACCCCTGGCGTACTAAGCTCTGCCCATTCCGGGCATTTGAGCACTATTGCAGATTAACGGCGCACTGCCTCTGTGGTATGTAAATGTTATGTTTATAAAAATGATGATGACCTTACTCATCAGCAACGGTAGCAATAACGGTCCATGGGTATTGCTTGCTGGACGGCTTATGACTAGTGTGTCCTATGGGCTACTAGAAGGAGCATGCGGGATGAGTGTGCCCCTGCTTGAACAGTAATTATTATTCCCGTAGCTATGCAGAAGACGTTACTTCAGTAACGTCTGGCGCTAGCCAGGGTCCACACAGCTTTAATTTGGTGTTTGCTTGTGTGTTTGTGTGTTTGTGTCACGCCTGGCGCTATCCCGTATCTGTCCCGTACCATACCATCAAACACGGCTGGCCACATACCAGCTGCATACAGCTGGCCGCAATATTCAAATAGGGCTTTCAAACGCAAGATCATAACGTGAAGCAACTTGGAAGAATAAGTATGAATGCGAAGTGTATGGGGGAATGCATGTAGGGCGATAGTGCGGGTTCGAATCCCAGGTAACGCCTGAAAAAAATAGGAGAATTGAAAAATTTATAACATCCCTTTTCTTTTTTTGCCGTCATCAAGGTTGTAGACGGTGTCGTATTACCCCCGTACCTGTCCCGTACCTGTCCCGTACCTGTCCCGTACCTGTCCCGTACCTGTCCCGTACCTGTCCCGTACCTGTCCCGTACCTGTCCCGTACCTGTCCCGTACCTATCCCGTACCTGTCCCGTACCTGTCCCGTACCTGTCCCGTACCTGTCCCGTACCTGTCCCGTACCTGTCCCGTACCTGTCCCGTACCTGTCCCGTACCTGTCCCGTACCTGTCCCGTACCTATCCCGTACCTGTCCCGTACCTGTCCCGTACCTGTCCCGTACCTATCCCGTACCTGTCCCGTACCTGTCCCGTACCTGTCCCGTACCTGTCCCGTACCTGTCCCGTACCTGTCCCGTACCTGTCCCGTACCTGTCCCGTACCTATCCCGTACCTATCCCGTACCTGTCCCGTACCTGTCCCGTACCTGTCCCGTACCTGTCCCGTACCTGTCCCGTACCTGTCCCGTACCTGTCCCGTACCTGTCCCGTACCTGTCCCGTACCTGTCCCGTACCTGTCCCGTACCTGTCCCGTACCTGTCCCGTACCTGTCCCGTACCTGTCCCGTACCTATCCCGTACCTATCCCGTACCTGTCCCGTACCTGTCCCGTACCTGTCCCGTACCTGTCCCGTACCTGTCCCGTACCTGTCCCGTACCTATCCCGTACCTGTCCCGTACCTGTCCCGTACCTGTCCCGTACCTATCCCGTACCTGTCCCGTACCTGTCCCGTACCTGTCCCGTACCTGTCCCGTACCTGTCCCGTACCTGTCCCGTACCTGTCCCGTACCTGTCCCGTACCTGTCCCGTACCTATCCCGTACCTGTCCCGTACCTGTCCCGTACCTGTCCCGTACCTGTCCCGTACCTGTCCCGTACCTGTCCCGTACCTGTCCCGTACCTGTCCCGTACCTGTCCCGTACCTGTCCCGTACCTATCCCGTACCTGTCCCGTACCTGTCCCGTACCTGTCCCGTACCTGTCCCGTACCTGTCCCGTACCTGTCCCGTACCTGTCCCGTACCTGTCCCGTACCTGTCCCGTACCTGTCCCGTACCTGTCCCGTACCTGTCCCGTACCTGTCCCGTACCTGTCCCGTACCTATCCCGTACCTGTCCCGTACCTGTCCCGTACCTGTCCCGTACCTGTCCCGTACCGTACCGTACAATCAAAGACGGCTGGCCACAATGCATATTCAAATAGGGCTTTCAAATACAGTGTACAAGATCATAACGTGAAGCAACTTGGAAGAATTAGTATGTAAGCGAAGTGTATCGGGGGATGCATGCAGGGCGATAGTGCGGGTTCGAATCCCAGGTTATGTCTAAAACAAAAAGTAGAAACTTATAAGAATTTATAACATCCCTATGCCTTTTTTGTCTAGGTCATCAAGGCAAAAAAACCATAGCGTAGGGCCCTGAGCTTCCAAGCTCTCTCGTTTTAAAAAGGTACTAGTACTCTTTTCGCGGCTGTATCTGGGCCGACCGCACAAGAAGAGGCATTACTTTGGTCCCACACAAGCAAATCACTCCAAATTTTCTCCACACACAGATGAAAGGGTAGTGATTGCAACAGCAGAAAATATATTGTCATGCTTTGCGAGATCCTTGGAAAATGTAAATCAGAATGTACACTTTCTGTCGATATGACGGGCTACACATTTTCTTAAAAAATGTCCAGGAAAAGACTATTTGATGGGTCCAAATTTGTTGGATCCAAACCATCTAGGTCTGGGGAAGGGCACCTGGGTCAGCAGAAGTCCATCCAAAGGAACAAAGGACGCACAATACACCTTATAAAACAACATATATAATACGCGACCGTGTTGCAACATTTGAGAGAGGGCAAAGATTGTTCCAGTTAAAGTGTTGCTCTTGAAAACACCCAGGTGCCCTAGGCCTGGGCATCACCTTTCCAAAAATGTATACTTTGGGGGGTGTCCAGACACTTTATCCAAGAGAAAACTTCAGAAAACACACTCGCAGTAGGCTAAAAACAGTGAAAAAAAAGGGGTCCAAACAGACAAAAATGCAGGCATAAGCTGTAATGTCAGCAACAAAACCTCACCAAACCAAGCTAAAATCCACCAGCCTCATATGTGACACCTTCTTGCTCTGTTCTTTGCTCTTCCCAGCCCTTTTTCTTTCTTCTCCTCTTCTTTCTTGTGCTTTTTTGCAATGCTGAACTGGCCACTTCGGCATGTGCAATGCGGTCCGTATCCTCCTTCTTCAGTGCCTTGATGGTGTTATGGCCAACAGAACACGACATTTCTCTAAAGAACTTGACAAAGGCTCATGGCACCATCATTGAAAGTGCATGTAGCAAGATTTGCAGCGAGCTCCACCACACAGCGACCTGCATTGACTTCCTTCGGGCACATGCGCCACACGACACCATTGAATGCTTCTTTGGCATTTTGTGTGGCACCAAGCAAGCACCGTTTCAGAACTGCCTGGTCTGCCAGTCTTCGGTAAACAGGCACCAGCAACTTGTAGATGGCCTCTGGCTTCGGGATTTTCTGCTAACAGCTGCTGGGCAGCGTAGTTGCGGCTTTTCTCGCCAACCGTGTGTGCAGCCTCAATTGCAGCTTGTTGGTGTTTCTGGAAGTTCGTCTTGTTGACAGGCTTGGGGAGGTCCATAATGGCACAGAATTTCTGGAGACCAGAGTGTCCTCGGCCAATGCGCCTGGCAGCTAAAACGGAGCATCGGTTGACGTCAAAAAATCTTGTTCTTATTGACGATGAAAACTTGACATTAGCACCAGGACATGATTCTGATGAACAGGATATGACCATGTGTGATCCTAAGCCTTGCTGTCTCTCCTTTTCCAAAATGATACCGCGAACTTTACAAACTGCACACACATTTCAGCAGAATCTCCTGCAGCTGCTCCAAGTCGAAAATACGTTTCCCGCACCAGTATGGGGCTCATCAGCCTCGAAACAATCACTGTCATCACTGCTGTCACTCGTGTCTGGGTTCGAGGTCAGTGAGGTATCAGACTCCGTTCCAACATCGCCATCGCTGTCTGATGTCTCCTGCTCCCACCAGGGTTTGCAGCCGACGAGCTTTGCAAATGAAGAGCTACGTCCAATATCTTCTGGCTCCGCTTCCACAGGAACAGGGTTAGGATCGGGAGCTGTTTCAGGCTTCTTTCCATAATATTTCTTCTTTTTGGCAACGTAGTATCTACCTTTCCATTTTTTTGTTTCCCATCTTCAAGCTAGCTCAGCACAGCGAGTGCAGAATACTAGTAGTAGTTGCTGTTTGTGATGCAAAAAGCGCAAGGGAACCCAGTTTTTACGCTGGGTCGCCATTTTGTGCAGTCATGGTTATTTTCATCATATTGTGAGAGCCGTGGGCCAATAGCCCCGGTGAGAAGGCAGTCTTGCCTGTTCATATGGTGAAGTAAAATAAAGAAACAACAACAATGGTAACGAATATTTGAATTTTTGCCACGTGGCATGAGTACTCATTTTTGCTCTTCTGACAGCTGGCATGGTCACGCTGCAGTGCGTACACATACCCACGCACTTCACTGGCCTGTAACCATGGTAACTCTGCAAAGACTGTGCCGATTCGCCTCAAATTTTGGATTCCACAGGTTCAGGGCCTTGTGCGTCCACTGAAAGAGTCAAAAAGCCGATTTCTAAACTTCGATTTTTGACCCTACAAAGGAGTACTACCGGTACTTAATGTCGGTTCCTGGTGTGTGTGTGTGTGTGTGTGTGCGTGTGCGTGTGTGTGTGTGTGTGATGGGGGGGGGGGGGAGGGTGAGTGTCCGCCAAGTAGGGCATTGCATTGTGATGTTCTGTGTGTGCGTATGCAGGCTGACTAGCAGCTGTGTAACCGCTTATCACAGTACTGGGATTCACGTATCGAGCCCTGCACAGCAACTGCAATATTAATCATGAGCGTAGCAGCATAGAGCTAGGCAGACTAGCATTCAACAAGAAACAGCGAAGCAGTCTGTTACGTATCACATTCTCCAGTACCATAGCTCTGTAAGGCGTCGGATCTGCAGCTAGGTGGTTTGTTAGAATAGACGGCACAGAGTGCGCTCAACCTGCCAAACTTGACATTTTCTCCTGGGGAGAGTCGCTATTGTGGGCCCATCGTCCCAGTGTATTGACAGGAATATGTGCCGCAAACAGTTCAGGAACCATTGGAAAATGCCAACACGTGATCTCAGTACACCTGGTCAAACATCCTGATCACTGTCGTTCAAGCGCGTACTAACCACGGAGGTTGCAGTAAGATCACTGTTTCCGAACAAGGTGGTCTCCACACGGCCGTGTAACAATGTTACATGCTGTCAACTAACAACATGGTTATTAGTCTATACAGTATTTTAGAGTGATGGAGGTCTGCCCGCTGTTCTCAGCAAAGGTTGACCGGCATAACATAATTGCATGCATAGCATTGTGATACTTGTTCGAGTAGAAAATGACGATGCATACTGCCCTGAGTATTATCCCTTTTTAAATGCTTACTAGTACTTCGTTACACTGGCATGTAGGACCTGAGATCATGACACAGTTCAGGTGCGCCCAGTGATGGAGTACTGCCCCATTGTGTGGATGGGAGCGGCCCCATCCCACCTTGCAAGAGACAGTCTGAGTCGACCGTTGGCTGCCGAGTCTTGCTCTTCGTCGGACTGTTGCAGCACTTTGCCTTCTGTACCATATGCATTTTCCAGATACTACCCTGTTCTACAGAGGATGTTGCCACCCCAACAGACGCAACACCGAACACTCCACTCCACCCATTGTACGTTGCAGTGATGTAATGCCCACATACACCAACAAATTACTTGCAAATGAACTTCCAGTCCGCTCCCGAAGTTACTTGTGTCGAGCCCACCGTGACCATGGTGACCCTCACTAATTAGTTGTCCCCGGCTGGAAGCAGCTGCCTGTAGACAGTGTAGTTTCATCATTCTTTGTTGAGCTCGTGTACGGGTAGGTGGTGGTGTACGGATCGGATATCTTTCGTCACGACTATCGTAGATCTACATCGTAGATCTACAATCATGATTGTATCTCGAGGAATACGTATCTCTAGGAACGCGGTTTCATTATGTCTCGCACGCTATGTTCTCAACTAACTCAAACTCATACTGTCATTGGTGCCCGGATGTCATGTATTCACTATACGTACCAGTAACCACTGTAGCTTCGACAATGATGATGATGACAACAAAATTTAATATTTTTGTTGTTCAAACGTTGTTGTCGCTAGCTCAGCCGACCTGACACCTAGTAGAGTCTACCTCCCCAGCCAGCCGGCCAGTCGGGCTCTCATTCGTAGATCTACAAAGCATGCACTGCACCCATCGACGGATTTGACGTGTTCAGTCTCGTCCATATCATGCATGGTCTTGGCGTTCTGAGTCATCTGGACTTCACGAAATCATCAGTATAGTCACCATGGTCACATCACTGAAGCATAATTATACGCTAAAAACCAAATCAATTCAGGAAAATTCAATTCAAATCAAAGTCGTGACACATCCGGTAAAAAAAAACAGCAAGAAATAATATCTCGGTGCAAAAGAAGAAAAAGGAAATAAAAATGCGCTTCATTTTAAAGGGGAACTACACCCAAAAATCAAAACTTCATGGTCCGTAGAGTTTTGGACGCTGAGTCGAATGGTGAAGGTCCCACTTCGATCCGACCAAGCGTTCTTGAGATATATCAGTCCTTTTCGGGTCCGTGCCGTGACGTCACAAACCCGTGACGTCATTGAGACTTGGTGATCCTTTGGCCAGATCCAGAAACACTGGGATTTCGCATCTTCTTTCTGTTTGTCCATGGAAGAAGAGGGTATTTGTGTCATCATGGCTTCTGGCTGTGTTGTTGGCTACTATAATCTTACTGGTAACCCCCCTGGGATGAACCTGCACCACTTTCTGAAGGATTGTGCTTGGCACAGGCCGAGCAGTGCACCATAGCAGCTATCAAGCGACATAATTATTTGCTTGACAATTTAGGGACTACAATGTAAATCCTTCGCGTGTGTTCCAGCCATTTGGCAGAGGAGGATTTTCAGGAGGAATATTATGCACTCATCCGATGCGGACGCTGGTGGATGAAACTGTGGTGCGTCCTTTTTCGCACGCCACACTGTGAAGTGTCAGTCGAAAAGCGGAGGTGAGTGCAATATTTCAAAAACACTAGCTACTGTATGTAGTTCTTTCTTTTCCAAAGCATTTGTAGAATTGTTTTGGACTACATCACTACGAAATGTGAAGCTTTCCGAAACCGGCCTGATGAGGTGGACGGCAGTAGATCTCCTGTTTCCCTAGGCTATACTGCGTGCGATCGATGAACCTGTCTGCGATTGCTGTTCTTGATTTTACAGGAAGAAGATCAAGAGCGGCTGTACCATCGGTCGCAGTGACGCACTGTTGAGCTACGACCACTGCCACCGCCCCAAGGTTATAGGAAGGACTGTTTGCAGCGCCAGCGCCGCTAGCTGGCATGTTTTTTTTCCTGTATGAACACACAGTATGTACTGCTGATAAGCTACATCACGCAATGACCCGCAGTTCAAGGAGAGAAGATAGTCCACATACCGGCAACGGTGTACACCTATTCGGGAACTCGTTGGGTTTTCTCAGTATGGATGCAGATGAGAGCCAGACATTATTATTATTGTGTGTATGCGTGCAAGCACGTGAGTGTGTGTGTGCGCGCGCAAGCGCGTGAGTGCGCGCGCGCACGAGCGTGAGTGTGTGCGCGCGCCCGTGCGTGAGTGTGCGCGCACGTGAGTGTGTTTGCGCGCACGCGCGTGAGAGACAGACATTGTTATTATTGTGTGTGTGGGTGCACGCGCGTGAGTGTGTGTGTGCGCGCGCACGCGCGTGACACTGAGTGTGTGCGCGCGCATGCGCGTGAGTGTGTGTGTGTGTGTGCGCGCACTTGCGTGAGTGTGTGTGTGTGCGCGCACATGCGTGTGCTTTTGTGTAATGTAATATAACATTCCAAAGATATTCACGTCATCTATTCTGTGTTCTCCTTTATGTCATTCTCTCCCCCTTGCGGGAGGGACATGGAATGACAAGTAGTAGATGCATTGCCATTAGTGATCCTGAGGGATGTGTGGGTATGCAACCAAGTGCATGAGTGCGCGCATGTGTGCGTGCACGAGCATGTGCACAGGCACTTGTATGTTTATGCACTCGTGTGCGCACGAGCTTGTGAAATTGCGTGTCTGCGTGCGTGAGCATGTGTGACTACTATACTATGTGCCCACCAAGGTGAGCACATGTGCGTGCGTGTGTGGGGGGCGCAGGCGGATATGTGCACACATTTTAGAATGATAATCAAGGACAGAGCTGTTCCGGTAATGCAGTCATGAGACACCACAGTAGGGCAAAACGCACTCAATAATAATATGCTACTGTGCTGCTGCTGCTGCTGGAGTGTACAGCGTAATTGTTGGTACACAGCTACGTGAAATACAAGAGAACGTCTCAGCATTCTGTAAAGACTAAGTGATAATGCAAAAGGTGAGAATGTATTTCGCCACAATACGAATTGAGGTGCAGTCCACTTATGTGAGATAAAGCACAAGTGAACCGATACACATTGCACGACTTGCACGGAGATAATGCTAGCCATGTTACGCAGCAAACTCCATGTACAGGAGTACGAGTGAGGAGACTATTGATCTGAGTACTGTGCGAATACAAAATTTCACACAATTTACGATATGAAGAGAACGATTCGATTTGGGAGCATTACGTAGGACTATACTGTGAAAACACTTACGGATTGTCAGGGTTGTCTGAGCTGCTTTGGCTGCCGCTTCATTTCGAAATAGCCCAGCCAACCGGTTGCCAGATGTTGCTGATAGAGAGCGACTTCTCCAATTGCAGTAATTTCTGCTTCATCCACATTTACAGCCCGAATGGTAGCCACCGCTTGCGCTGCCATATCCTTTCCTGAAAATTTCGGCTCATGCCCGAAGCCAAACATTTTCAGCTCAGGTTCTGAGCTTTCAAGCTCGTCTGATACGTCGGAATCGCTCATGGTGAGGACGTCTTTGTCAGAACTATTCCTTTCACATACCAAAATACCTGTACTTCTGAGCTTGGCCCAGGCAAGCCAGTCTCAATGACGTAGAAGGGCGTGTTGGGGGTGTGTCGCGGCCGCATGACGTCATGGCGCGTCCCCCGAAAGTACAATTTAAACCGAAGATATCTCAGGAACGCTTGGTCGGATCGAAGTGGGACCTTCACCATTCGACTCAGCGTCCAAAACTCTACGGACCATGAAGTTTTGATTTTTGGGTGTAGTTCCCCTTTAAAGGACCAAACGAAGAAAAGCAAAGAAATACCCACATCAGCGCTAAATTTGCGCCTTAAATTATAAACAAAAACATGACGCGTCCATTAGCATTGAGGACACTGCCATTAGCGAGGTTATACACACCACTGTTACATCCGTCCCTCAGCCATGGCTAGTGGGCGCAATGCATTTACCGGTCGATGGTATGCAAAGCGAGCCCCTCTGATGCACATAACTGCAGCTCGGAGAAGTGCAAACGACAGACGGCATCTGACATAGGCCATAACCAGATAACCTCGCCGTAGGGCTTGCCATCATGCTGTGCCAGCATAGCGCATAATCGCTTCAAAAACCGCAAGCATTCTGGGGATGCACTGCCAGCCGTGGTGAAGACAAGCGGGGTAAGTAACAAGTAAGTAAGTTAGTTACCACGGTCAACATTGACAATCCTTTCGTTGTGCTGCAGCAGTCACATCACTCAACAGACCTGATAATAATTATGTGGACTGCTGACTGCGGTGCGTTCCCCGTGACTGTGACTGCGTCGAGGTTGAAAACAACACGATTTTAGTGCTTGCAGCATGCACTGACTGCATTGACTCTGTTGTCGACTCGAAGCCGAGAATTTGAAAGAACTGTTTCTCAGTGGTGTAGCGGAAGAACGTAGATCTACTGAGTCTGTTACGGATAGATCCAGTGTTGTGTGTTTGTTAGCTGAAAGGAATATCCAACACGTTTGGAGATGGCGTTTCTTGCGTTTGGCTCGTCCGCCTCTGCGCTCCAGCTGTTGTCGGTGATTTTTGTTGCGATGCTGATAGTTTTCATTCCCAACGCCCGTGCAGCCAGCATCCCTGTCGTCGCGCACGGAAACGGTAAGAAGTCATTCATTCCGTACGTAATGAACATTTTAGCCGGGCATGCACGCCTCCTCTGCATTTACATTGTACTCGTTGAAAAAATGTTCAAGAAAAACGCCTTACAGTATTATATCGGAACCACAATGATCCTATCCCTGAGCGTGTAGTTAGACATGTTGCGCCTCAGCCTGATCGATATTTGCACTCCACTCAACTGTACAGTACACGAGCAGTTTTTCCGTGGTTTGCACATGTATAAGGGGTTATATCCGTCCTCCCTATCCGCAGAGAGTGCAGTCGTCCTCCCGACAGAGATTGTACTTGTCTACACTGAGCAGCACAGCCTGCACAGGACATGCTCGTTTTACTGGTCTACTTTCAGAAAATAGTGGTGTGACTCCCTCTGACCCAGGTCATGGTAATAACGGGGGGGGGGATAGGGCATTGATAGCTCTAGAAGTGGGCATCCAGGGACCCTTGTGAATACACAAATCCTCCTCCCATAAACTAGACTACGATGGTTTGTGTCCAACACGGTTGAAAGCGGCATACAGTAATTTGATCTGGTAGCTGAACTGAGTTTGACCCTGTGCTGGCGTGAAATGACCAACATTGTTCAATTACAATCCATGTAAATATACAAAGGGCGTGAAAGGAAAATGTCACCATTGACGTCAGACTCAAGTGTTGCGCATCCATAGGAACGCCACCACCCCCTATGACTCAAGGCGCAGATGCATAGGGTTTGAGGGTGATGCAGAGAAAGTACACCAGTACAGTCTACTTCGCTAATAACGACTGCGGATATAACGGCAATTAGCGAACAACGACGGAGTTTCCATGCCCGGAGCAAAGTCCATTCTACCTGTATACATATAATGAGACTTCGGCTATAACAACACTTCGCGAATAAAGACGCTTTTCTGATGCCCCGCCGAGTGTCGTTATACGCAAAGTTGACTGTACCTGAATGCCCGGGTGACGCACCCTGGGTGTACCGAGCGTGATCAATACCGCGGAGACAGAGCGTATTTATTACACAGTACAAGAAAGGCACAAAACTAGTTTGTTACAATTCTGAGTTTCACGCTATGCAATCATCAGGAAACATATAACATGATACTGTTTGGGGGGGGGGGTGTGGATGGGGGGGGGGGGGGGGATAACACTGGAGTGGCCAACACTGCAGTTGCACTTTTCTAGGGCTGAACTCCCCTCTTCTATTCAAACAGAAAGAGCTTCAGTCGCCTTGTTATTATCCAGTTTTGTTTAGCCATGATGAGCAGGTGTGCGCTTAGGGCAACCTGGCCTGTAAAAGGGCAACAACACAGCAGTCAGTCCTGGATTGGTGCACTGCAGACGATTGAGGTGTTGACCATTCACACAGGACATGCAGCAATAAGACATTAGCAGTATGTAAGATAAAGGGGACTGTCCCTATCTCCAGAAAATGCCAGGCATAATCAGGTTCCAATCTGACCAGGAAGTCAATATTTTACTACTCAAATCACTACATAATATAATGTTGTCACCTTCACGTATTATGGTGTTCTTGTTGTCATAGATACCTGTATGACAAGATGGCTGACTGCCGCTATGGTAGGCAGTGGTGCATCGAGTGCAGACATTCAGCGATTCGAGAAACTGATGAAGAAGTTCCAACCGGCTGTTGACGAGGACACTGTCCACGAAACTGCCCCGGAACTCCTGGGATTAGTTCTCGGTGGAAATGAGCAGGCTGTGAACCTCCTCTATCGATGCATGGGTAAGTTTTCTGAGTTGATGATTCTGCCATGTTCTGTCTAACAGAGCATATTGGATATTTGCTGGATTGCAATTACAAGAACTCAGTACATACGGTGTACTTACTCTGCACATTTCTACACAACATTCACCTATAGTAATCTTACTGGCTTTTGAAAACACAATTGGGACCAAATTTATGCAATTTATGCTCAAGACCTAACCCCAAATTTGAAAAGGTTTGTGTTGGATCTGCTTCCCCATACATTTTGTCATGGTATATTTGTCCAGCTATTATGAAACCTGGCCTTATCCAACTCAGTAACATTGGAGTTTTCAACCGAGAATGGGGCAAGGAAGAATAGCACGGGTCACACAATATGGGAATGTGTAACAGTTTTCACTACATTTTATACCAAGAATTGTCAAAACAAAACATGCGAGACGACCGGAAGTCAGGATGCCGTTTTTAGATGAAAGGACATGCTCTCTCTCTCTCTCTCTCTCTCTCTCTCTCTCTCTCTCTCTCTCTCTCTCTCTCTCTCTCTCTCTCTCTCTCTCTCTCTCTCTCTCTCTCTCTCTCTCTCTCTCTCTCTCTCTCTCTCTCTCTCTCTCTCTCTCTCTCTCTCTCACACACACACACACACACACACACACACACACACACACACACACACACACACACACACACACACACACACACACACACACACACACACACACACACACACACACAGAGGATTCCGTTTGATCACGATCACGGAAAAATACAAATTGAATTATCCAAGTTTGTTGAATCATTTTTTTCTGTTTCTGTGTTTGAAGGTAACCATGACGATGCAGAGTGTCTGCGACAATCACCATGCCAGCATCTTGGTCGGTGTGTGTACAGTAGGGAACCTGGTTCATCAGGATCACCGTACCCAGGGTACAGATGTGTGTGCTCTAGGGGTGTCAGCGGACGGTTTTGTCAGCATGGTGAGTGATACGAGTACAGTTGAGCAGCTGACTAAAATCCCACACAAAGTGATTTGTACAGTTGAGCAGCTCACTGAAATCCCACACAAAGGGGTAAGTACAGTTGTGCAGCTCACTGAAATCCCACACAAAGTGATTTGTACAGTTGTGCAGCTCACTGAAATCCCACACAAAGTGCTAAACTGATTTCCTGAATCAGCTCCAATTACATACATGACTGTACTGGTACGTGTGTACATCCAGCAGCATACGTACCACTTCCAACGTGTCAAAGGCACTGCAAGTTGAGGAGCCAATTATGCACTCTGGTTAGGATTTCACCCAGCACAACTCTACTACAGACTTGTCTTGATGAACATTATCTCCAGTTTACAGTGTCTTGGAACCATCGGGACTGATGAATAGGGTGGTTTCACATCTATCACATGAGCATACCAGACAGTCATGTTGGTTTCAATTCCACTCAACCCTTATTATTATTATTATTATTATTATTATTTGAGGGATTCCCCACAGGCCGATGTCTGAATCAAGGGGGTTCTCCGATAATACATATCCTTGTAACCTCTTGGCTGGTTCAGAGACGGAGGTATTCATGAACCGGTGTTGTTTTGTTGGTTTGTCCCGTGAACATGACATTGTAAACCACAGCGTTACCTAGCTGTTCATCATCTCCGTGTAAGAATGGTGGTACTTGTCAGGAGACAAGTGAAGGATACACATGCCAATGTCCCACACTCTACACAGGACGACATTGTCAAAGACGTAAGTACGGACACATGTCTATTGTATCTTGATAACGTTATCCACCGTGGTGCTAACTTGCCATGGCTGTTGACAATGAGATCCCAAAGTGGAAAACACACTCACATGAATATGTATTCAATTGAATGGGAAGTAAGGCTCTTCTTCCTCCCCTTTCAACAGTGAATAATGTCAATGACATGTCCAAATACTACTGGCATCAACTGGGTATCTAGGGCATGGATGATATTATTCATCACCACACCAACACACGTCCGTCTTGATAGCATGAGTCATAGATTACCTTGCTACACTTCCATAGGGATGAGAACCCAACTAATAATAATAATTCGCGGGATTCGCGTTGGCATCGCTTGAATGTTCAGAAACACACAAACTAGCCTTCGCTTCCGCAGGCCACCACTATGCCTATGCCTTGCACACCTGAGTGGCGAATGCAGACCTCACAAGTGAGTCAGGGGAGAGTAGGTGAGTCTCTCAACCAATCGGGCGTGTAACGGCCCATAACCCTGTAAACTGCATCCTTGTTACCCTCACTCCGAGCTGTGAGTACCCAGTTGACCGTGGGTGTCGGCGCAGTTCACCACGCATAAAGAGTCTTTACTCACGTAAAAAGTCTTTACACGCTCCCTGCTACCAGCGCGAGTCTCGAACTCGGGACCTCATGATTCGCAGGCAGGCCTGCAAACCAATCGGCCATATGCGTTGGTCTATGAGAACCCAACTATGGAAAGCAAAGCAAAAGATCTGCCCGCAGTCTGATGTTGCTAACTCACATATTTGCCAAGCTACAGTCAACTTCGCTAATAACGACTGCGGATATAACGACAATTCGCGAATAACGACATAATTTTCATGCCCAGAGCAAAGTCCCATCCAACTGTGACACATATAATGAGACTTTTGGGTATAACGACACTTTGCGAATAAGGACACTTTTCTGATGCCCCACCGAGTGTCGTTATAAGCGAAGTTGACTGTACTTCTTCTCTTCTATTCTATTCCTTTCCATTCTCATCTTCTGCCTCCGTCTCTATGTCTCCGTTTCTCTGTGTCTCTCTGTCTCTGTCCCTCTATCTATCTGTCTCTGCCTCCGTCTCTCTCTATTTGTCTGTCTATCACTCTATAAACTGGGAGCAATGATTGCTAAATTGCATCATTAATCACGCTGTTTTTTTTCTTGCAATTGTCCTGATGAACGTGATGAACAGTCTTTGGTCACTAAAGTCTCTCCCTTTGAGAGAGTGAAATCAGCTGTATATTTGTTCTGTTTTTTTTTTACTCAAAGTCCACTTGATTTGTTTTTCACTGTGTGCTGGCTGTATGACAGATTGGTGGTCCAAATACATCCTTGCAAACATGACGTCATCGTTATCCAAACTTACCACCATTACGAACGGCCTGCTGAAGAGCACAGCAGATGCTGTGAGGGAGTCGTCCGACTCAGTCACTGCTTTTCTCTCCCGTCTCCAAGTCACCGTCAATCGAAACCTCGATCAGAGATTGGAAGCAATGCAGCGAAAGTTGCAAAACCATACCACATTTGTCCAGGTGAGTACGGATTTCAGATTGCTCTTTAATTTGAGTAGTTTTCTCTCTTCCTCAATCCCTTATAATGATTATGGTCTCACTGCTGCAGAGATCACTTTAGGTTCAGCAGATTGTTCAGGCATGATGGTCCATCCACAGGGTGAAACAGTAACTTGCTAAAATGTGCATTTTAAAGAAGGAGGTAGGAGGGAGAATAGTATTTAAATTCCTCTCTGAGTCTTGTTACACTATTCTTCCTGGTGATGGTGTATGTCCCAGACTCCCAGACCTGTATGTAGATTGTATGCAGACTCACAGACCTGTGTATAGGTTGTATGTAGACTCCCAGACCTCTATGTTTGTTGTATGTACACTCCCAGACCTGTGTATGCATACTCCCAGATCTGTGTATTTGGTGTCTGCAGACTCGCAGATCTGGATATTATTATTATTATTATTTGGAAAGGATTGGGAGAACTTCAAATTCAAAGGATCAGTCGGGGAAGTGAACTGCCTGAAAAGAGAAAAAAACGCCAGACCCACCAGGACCTCCTGGTGGGTCTGGCGTTTTTTTCTCTTTTCAGGCAGTTCACTTCCCCGACTGATCCTTTGAATTTGAAGTTCTCCCAATCCTTTCCAAATTTAATCACTTTCTTTCACCTCTGGTAGTTTCCAGAAACTGACCGTGGTTGGTCCCCTTGGGGAGGGAAAAAGACCCAAGTGCCATCAGTATGTGTGGCACGTGTTGTGAACTGCCTTTGGAGTGAAAAACTTGTCAGCGCCTTCTGGGTTCAGCCTGGTCCCATAGCTCAGTGGTTAGAGCATTGCTCATGACAAGCAGGGTCCCAGGTTCGTGTCCTGGTGGGTCTGGCGTTTTTTTCTCTTTTCAGGCAGTTCACTTCCCCGACTGATCCTTTGAATTATTATTAATATTATTATTATTATTATTATTGTAAGAAATGGTTTGCTCCCCACACCGGAGCTCGCGGCGGAATAGCGCGAGCTCCGGTGTGGGGAGCAAACCATTTCTTACAAATCATCGCCGAAGTCGCAACCACTACTTCGTATTATTATTATTATTATTATTACTCAATCTGAGGACAGCATGCTGTTTCGTTCTTTTTGAACTCATCAGCGCAGCACAGAGGAAATGAGGCCGAACCTGATGGCAATGGAAATAAAATTTTCCAATTAGGCCCGAACGTACCTTGCCAGAGTGCTCAAACTGACAAGTCAGTGAGCTATGCATAACGCAAACAGCAAAGGCACTACCCCACGCAAGAGTGCTCAACTGCTACAAGAGCAGGAGCGAAATACTCAATCTGCGGACAGCATGCTGTTTCGTTCTTTTTGAACTCATCAGCGCAGCACAGAGGAAATGAGGCCGAACCTGATAGCAATGGAAATAAAAATTTCCAATCAGGCCCGAATGTACCTTGCCAGAGTGCTCAAACTGACAAGTCAGTGAGCTCTGCATAACGCAAACAGCAAAGGCACTACCCCACGCAAGAGTGCTCAACTGCTACAAGAGCAGGAGCGAAATACTCAATCTGCGGACAGCATGCTGTTTCGTTCTTTTTGAACTCATCAGCGCAGCACAGAGGAAATGAGGCCGAATATTATTATTATTATTCACTAGTTTGAGGGAAAGAGACAAACGGGAAAAGTCTGAAGAAAAAATTTGACTGTCACCACCAGGACTCGAACCAGGGACCCTCGCTTGTAGCTAGCGATGCTCTAACCACTGAGCTATGGTGTAGTCGTCATCCCAGCAGAGACTGTTCAACACTTTCTTCAGACTTCGTAACTCACACTTCCTGTGAATCCACACAGGCGGGTGGGACGCAGCCCTCACTGTACCCACACACTTCACGTACACTCTAGCACGCGGGGAGCCCCAAGTCATAACATCTTCACTAGTTTGAGGGAAAGAGACAAACGGGAAAAGTCTGAAGAAAAAATTGACTGTCACCACCAGGACTCGAACCAGGGACCCTCGCTTGTAGCTAGCGAAGCTCTAACCACTGAGCTATGGTGTAGTCGTCATCCCAGCAGAGACTGTTCAACACTTTCTTCAGACTTCGTAACTCACATTATTATTATTATTATTATTATTAACTGGTTTGAGGGAAAGAGACATTATTATTATTATTATTATTAACTGGGTTGAGGGAAAGAGACAAACGGGAAAAGTCTGAAGAAAAAATTGACTGTCACCACCAGGACTCGAACCAGGGATACTCGCTTGTAGCCAGCGATGCTCTAACCACTGAGCTATGGTGTAGTCGTCATCCCAGCAGAGGCCGTTCAACATTTTCTTCAGACTTCGTAACTCACACTTCCTGTGAATCCACACAGGCGGGTGGGACGCAGCCCTCACTGTAACCCACACACTTCACGTACAAACTAGCACGCGGGGAGCCCCAAGTCATAAAATATTAACTGGTTTGAGGGAAAGAGACAAACGGGAAAAGTCTGAAGAAAAAATTGACTGTCACCACCAGGACTCGAACCAGGGACACTCGCTTGTAGCCAGCGATGCTCTAACCACTGAGCTATGGTGTAGTCGTCATCCCAGCAGAGGCCGTTCAACATTTTCTTCAGACTTCGTAACTCACACTTCCTGTGAATCCACACATTATTATTATTATTATTATTTTAATAACGAAGGTACGTGTTGGGTCGTAAGTATCCACGCAAACACACATCCAGTCAAAATAAGGCACTTGTCAAAGTATCCGAACGTTTTCGGTCCCTTCTCATCAAGGATTATACAGGGAATGGCTCAAGTTGGAAAGACTAAAACTTATATTGCGTAAAGATATGAGATAACAACACTCGTGACAAGGTGGAAAAAGTATCAAGTTCAGCACGACACAAAACTCGAAGGAAATAATAATAGCGACAAGAACATATTGGGCAAATTAAGTTACATTGTTAACACCTCGACGAGGAGTAACACCAAACAATTGTAGCGACAACACATTTTCTTTCTGTACGCAAAGTTCAGGATCTAACTTACGGATATACAAAGCTTCTAACACAGCCAGATGCAACGCACATCTACCACGTGACAATATTGAGAACACATTATCACTGTACAACTCACGACAATTGGTACGGGCTGACAGATGTTGCTTGATGGACGAAGTGCGATTCTTAGCTCCGTTGGGTGTAGTCTCCTCCAATGTCCCGTCATCTCGCCTCTTCGCGGCATCACCACTATCCGTCTCTTTGCTTTTCCGCGGCCTTCCACGTTTTCTGACACTAGCCGTTGTGTGCGCGATGCCCAGTGTCCTTTCAGCTACGTCTCCTCCATTGCGGATTTCTATTGATCTTCTTACTCCAACTTGTCCGGTGTTCGATATTGAGGTTCGTTTTCGCGGTCTACCACGTTTTCGAATATTGACTGTTGTTGTCACTTCCGTTGTCGTTGTACAATTGTTTGGTGTTACTCCTCGTCGAGGTGTTAACAATGTAACTTAATTTGCCCAATATGTTCTTGTCGCTATTATTATTTCCTTCGAGTTTTGTGTCGTGCTGAACTTGATACTTTTTCCACCTTGTCACGAGTGTTGTTATCTCATATCTTTACGCGATATAAGTTTTAGTCTTTCCAACTTGAGCCATTCCCTGTATAATCCTTGATGAGAAGGGACCGAAAACGTTCGGATACTTTGACAAGTGCCTTATTTTGACTGGATGTGTGTTTGCGTGGATACTTACGACCTAACACGTACCTTCGTTATTAAAGTATTATTATTATTATTATTATTATTATTCACCCGCCTGTGTGGATTCACAGGAAGTGTGAGTTACGAAGTCTGAAGAAAACGTTGAACGGTCTCTGCTTGGATGACGACTACACCATAGCTCAGCGGTTAGAGCATCGCTGGCTACAAGCGAGGGTCCCTGGTTCGAGTCCTGGTGGTGACAGTCAATTTTTTCTTCAGACTTTTCCCGTTTGTCTCTTTCCCTCAAAACCAGTCAATATTATATGACTTGGGGCTCCCCGCGTGCTAGTTTGTACGTGAAGTGTGTGGGTTACAGTGAGGGCTGCGTCCCACCCGCCTGTGTGGATTCACAGGAAGTGTGAGTTACGAAGTCTGAAGAAAACGTTGAACGGTCTCTGCTTGGATGACGACTACACCATAGCTCAGCGGTTAGAGCATCGCTGGCCACAAGCGAGGGTCCCTGGTTCGAGTCCTGGTGGTGACAGTCAATTTTTTCTTCAGACTTTTCCCGTTTGTCTCTTTCCCTCAAAACCAGTCAATATTATATGACTTGGGGCTCCCCGCGTGCTAGTTTGTACGTGAAGTGTGTGGGTTACAGTGAGGGCTGCGTCCCACCCGCCTGTGTGGATTCACAGGAAGTGTGAGTTACGAAGTCTGAAGAAAACGTTGAACGGTCTCTGCTTGGATGACGACTACACCATAGCTCAGCGGTTAGAGCATCGCTGGCTACAAGCGAGGGTCCCTGGTTCGAGTCCTGGTGGTGACAGTCAATTTTTTCTTCAGACTTTTCCCGTTTGTCTCTTTCCCTCAAAACCAGTCAATATTATATGACTTGGGGCTCCCCGCGTGCTAGTTTGTACGTGAAGTGTGTGGGTTACAGTGAGGGCTGCGTCCCACCCGCCTGTGTGGATTCACAGGAAGTGTGAGTTATGAAGTCTGAAGAAAACGTTGAACGGTCTCTGCTTGGATGACGACTACACCATAGCTCAGCGGTTAGAGCATCGCTGGCTACAAGCGAGGGTCCCTGGTTCCCTGGTTAACCCTCCACCTCAGTCATGTTATCTACAACTTCGAATGCCGACATTGTGCTAGTCGGTATGTTGGTAGTTGGTCTTTCTGTTGAATCCAGCTCTGGTTCCGGTGGGACAAATCGACCGCCGCGGGTGCTCCCCACCAACACAGACCTCGAAGGAGGAGGGTCAGGGGGAGGCAGAGGTGCTGTCACCACTCGAGGCACAGCCCCATGCAAAGCACCCAGAGGCACAGACTTAGGCACACCCGAGGGCTGCACCAGTGGCGGTTCCGCACGCACCTCCAAAGAGCTGCCAAGCTCCAGCCCGTCCAACACAGATGTCAGAGGGGGAGCGGCAGACAGCGGCAGGGAACTATCCTGCCGTCTAGGTGATGGGTTTTTCCTAGGCCTCCCGCGTTTGGGCCTCTCAGATTGCGCACTGGGTGGAAGGATGTGAAGTGGAGTGTGTTGTTTGATACGTGCGTTCAGGTGCTGAACAGTCCTACCAACATACCGACTAGCACAATGTCGGCATTCGAAGTTGTAGATAACATGACTGAGGTGGAGGGTTAAATACAAAGGAAACAATCGGAAAGGACGACGACTGACGTGAAGGCAACGGCATTCAGGGTTGGCGTGGGTGGTGAAGGTGAGACGCAGGACGATGCAAGTGAGGAGGAGAGTCAAACCGCGGTGGATGACGGAGCAGGTTCTGATTCGGACAGTGAGGGAGAAGGTGAGCTGAGTGAGGGTGAGAGGGAGTGTGAGGGTGTGCGCGTGAGTCGAGATTGTGTGCGTCCGTCTCGTAATAACAAGTCTTCAGTATACAATCATTTGGTTTCTAGTACTGACTGTTGTCGTACTTATTCTGATTCCTGTTTTTCTGTTTTGTGCCGTGCTCGTCATGGTTATCTTTTGCAGTTACAAGTTTTGGAAGCTGTTTGTCAGCGCATTCATAAGCCGAATTTGTGTGTCCAGAAAGATAGTGTTATTACCCTAAAATTGTTCAAATAATGTTCTGTTGTGTAGTGTGGCAACGTTGTTGCCACTTGTGCCTAAATGTGTTTTGTCACCTTCTTGTTTATTATTGTTATTATTATCATTCGTTCTCACTTTTTTGTTTTTTGTTGCTGATACACACTTGTCACGCTTAGTTCTTACTTGTATACCCTTGTTTTCTGCACACTTTTGTGAGAAATCGCACCTCGATATTCTAGTGCTGTCATTGTATCGTGTCACCCTACCTTGATTGCTATATTATTTCCTTTGTTCTCATTTTGTTCAAAAATAAATAAATAAAACCTAAAAACCAAAGGGACAAGAAATAGTAGAAGGAAGAGGAAGAAAGGAAAGAAACTCAATCCGAACTCCAACATCAAAACAATAATAAAGAATTTGCAGCGACAGGCAAAATACATCAACCAATGAAGGGAGTAACAAAGGAAATATCAGTCTTTATCAGTCGTTATTCAAGTCTCTTAGCTATTGAACATGCAAATGCAGCAGAGGTGCATCTACATGTTAAGGATAGTTCTTAGTATGTTAATCGAACCTTGTATAGCCTCCTGTTGCACAATAGCCAGGTCTCCTCCCTGCACAGTCCGAAGGCATTGAGGAGTCTCCCTCACCAAGCCTCCCAGGGCACCGACAACCACAGGGACCACGTCAACCTGGGTGAGGGACCAAATCCTCGAAATCTCCCGCTTCAAATCATAATATTTCGAGCGCTTTTCAGCCATTTTCTTATTGATGTTGTTCTCACCAGGAACGCTGATGTCTATAATGTAGGCGATGCGCTCCTTGTCATCAACAAGGAGCAGATCGGGCCTGTTTGCTGATAGTTTCAGGTCAGTTGGGACCGAATACTCCCAATAGAGGCGATACTGATCACTCTTGACCAATGCCTTGAGCTGGTGGTCGAATCGTGAAGCACCAGTAAGTAGATCTCGTGCTTTACACATTTCGAAGTGCACATACTTTACTATCCGGTTATGTCGTTCAATGTAACTGGTCCGAGCAAGAACTGGGCAGGCACTGACAATGTGGTCAATTGTTTCTAAGCTGCCCTTGCAAAGCCTGCAATTGGCATCAGTTCGAGCAATTGACTTCATTATGGCGTATTGGTAATTTTTCCTTTTGAGGGATTGGTCTTGTGCTGCCATAATCATGCCTTCAGTTGACGGTTTCAGTGTCCTTGATTTCAACCACATGAAGGTAAGCTCCTTATCTAGGCGATTCTCCTCCAATCGGCTCCAATATCTCCCATGCAGCGGCATAGTGGAAAGTGTTTTGGATTTTCGCTCAGCGCACGCTTGTTTAATGGTATGCTTATTGGGTAAAGCTGGTCCAGCTGCTGGCAGATCCAAACTCGACAGGAACTTAGCGGCCTTTGCAGTTATTGAGTGGCTTTTTGTTGTAGGTTTTTGTTGATGATACTGATAAAGCAGGCTTATTCTGTCTATTGGGCTGGTACTCATGTAGCGGGCCAGGCCACACATGCTCCGGCCGTGCATATCCTCACAAGAGATCAAGCCCCGGCCTCCATCTCCCCTCTTCATGTAGAGCCTGTTGACTGAGGCTTTGGGGTGGTGAAATCCAGACGCAGTCAAGGCTGATCTTGTCGCTCGATCTGGGGTCTTGATTTCAGCCTCGGTCCAATTTACGATTCCATAACTATATGTCATAACCGGCAGAGCATACGTATTGATGGCCTTGATCATGTTTCGCGCATTCAATCCACTGTTAAGAAGCAAATACAATCTCTTTTTGTATTCTGCAGTGAGTTGCGTCTTGAGCTGCGGGTGAGGTATCATCGCTGCTTGCACTACTCCAAGGTACTTGTATGTTTCATTGAGTCGTAGCGACTCTGCAATGGTCTCATCGCCAACCTGGATAGAGCATCCTTCATCTGGTTTTCCTCTCCTGACGTGCAGCACGGCACACTTGGCCGGGTTGAGATTCATGCCGATGTCATCACCAACGCCACACACGGTAGACACGAGGGTAGTCACATCCTTTGTAGTTTTCCCGTAGAGTTTAATGTCGTCCATGTACCAAGAGTGATTGATAGACAACTCGGCGTCTCTGCAGCTGACTCTGTATCCCAAAGGCAATCGGTTGAGCTCAAAACTGATTGGGTTTAGCGCCAGGCAAAACAGTAACGGGGATAATGTGTCACCTTGAAATATGCCTCTTCTTATTGAAATGTTGCCGGTAGTGACCCTGCATCTTCCCTGGTCGCATATGTGCATTGTCGTTCTCCAGTTCTGCATGCTACGAGCAATAGTTGTGACCAAAGACGGGTGGAATCGATACATCGTCAAAGCATGTAGAATCCATTCATGCGACACACTATCAAACGCCTTTTTGAAGTCCAGGTATGCCATGACCAGATTTCGCCCTTTCGTATGGGCATCCTCCAGAATCATCTTATCCACCATCAGGTGCTCCTTGCAACCAAGACCAGCTGCTGCACAACCGCGCTGCTCCGTTGCAAGTATTTCATGTTGATTGATGTGCTGCCACATAATCTTCGATATGGCGGCAGTAAAGAGCTTGTACTGTATCGGAAGACACGTAATTGGTCTATAATCTTTGGGCATTGCCGAAGGTGGAGAAGTCTTAGGAAGGAGAGTAGTAGCGCCAGACGTCAACCATCCCGGAATGTCACTGTGGCCATCTATCACCCTCTGGAAGGCTCTCCGAAGGTAAGAGTGCAGGCTTGTCAGCCTCTTCCACCAGTACCCATGCAACTTGTCATGGCCCGGAGCCCTCCACAAGGCTAGTTTGCGCAGGCAGTCAGCCAGGATGTCCTGGGTGATAACTGCGCTACTCTGCACAGGGACGTGTTCTTCATAATATTCTGCTTGCCTTACATACCACTCACCAGCGGTGAACGGCGCAGGTGTAGACAGAAGATCACTCCAGAATTCGGTGGCTTCACCCGCCTCTGGAAATTGCGGCGTCTCCAATCGATTTGAAGCACCACTAACAGAGTGTGCAGGCTCCCGAAGCGTCCGGTAGAAAGCACGCTCATTCATTTGGAACATTTTGTTGGCTTTTTTGGCCTTTTCATTTTCTCGGTATCGACGCATCCTGGCTGCTAGCGCAAGAAGTCGATCTTTCTTTCCCTGTAGCTTCATTTCCAACTCGTCTGTGTTTCCGACTTCAACTTCATATCTCCTCCAGAAGTCATGATGTTTCTCCGATGGATATCGTAGCATGCTGGTGAGTCGGGAAACATCCGAGCGGAGTTGATCGATTTCCTTTGTCAATCGGATCTGCCACTGCGGCGGATGGTCCTTGTCACTTCCGTTTTGCTTGGCATTGCCAGTCGGATGATTCTGACTGCCTTGGATAGTCGATATGCAAACGCAAGCACCAGCATACACAAGGCAATTGATCTCATGGAGCGACGCCTCACCATCAGGAAAAAGCCGGCGACACACAAGCCTGAGCTGAGAGTTGACCATGGCGGTAACACTGTATAATAATTTATTTTGTACATGCTTTTTTGTTGGATTAGGGAGGCATTGTCGCTGTGCCATGTCGGCCACGACCTCTGCACGATACCTCTTCTCTAACTCCTCCGTTACATCACTAATCTCCTTGGGCAGCAGCTCATCTTCCAGGTTGTACTGCTCAGCATCAGTGTTGGTGGCGTTTTCCACAGTCGGTAGATTGGGTTCAACACCACACGCCACTTATTATTATTATTATTATTATTATTATTATTATTATTATTATTATTATTATTATTATTATTATTATTATTATTATTATTATTATTATTATTATTATTATTATTATTATTATTATTATTATTATTATTATTATTATTATTTTTTTTTTTTTTTTTGTTTATATGGTGCAAGCCTCTTTTACGGGCAAAAATTAACACAATGTATTAAAATGCAATACAACATACACTGGAGAAGAAATCAGGAAAATAAAATATGAGCTCAAAAATGGAACGAAAAATAGCAAATAGAATCAAAACTCACGATGGAATCAAACTCACGATGGAATCAAACTCATGATGGAAACTACAACCCAATGAATTGGAAAACCAACCACAGAATTAGATATTGGGAATAGAGTCAGACACAACAACGACCGAAATCAGTACACCAAAAATCTGTCCTACAAAAAACAAAGGAACAAGGAAAACAAGAAAGACGAAGTACAAAGAATCCCCAAAAAAGAGGGGAGAACGGGATGAAAGAGGACCGGAGAGCGGCAAACCCCAGGAGGACTTAGCGTCACGTAGTGGCGGGAATGCGGGCCTCCACAGAAACAGCATCCACATCCGCCGCCAGACCAGGTGCACGGAATGCACGGCGACTCCCACGAACCATCAGGACGGAGTCGCGGACAAGACTGAAAGCCAGGTCCGTCCGCAGCTTTCCCATCACGAGGGGATAAGGCTGCGAGAGCTTGGTGGAGAGCTTCGTTCCGAGCAGCTTCAGGAACCGGGTGGCCTCCTTCGCCAGGGCACCAGCAGAAGACAGGACGATCGGGGTGAACGACGCGTGCTCAACTTCCCGGATCCGGGCACCGTATGCCGACTGCTTCTGACGCTCGTGCCATTGGAACACCTCAGCCAGCGGGCGAGATCGGTACGACTGTGCGTTGGGATAGAACACCCTTACATCAAAAAATGCATCAGTCTGTACCGACCAAAACCCCCTGGCCTTGATGTCCGGTCTGGCGTCGTCCGCAGTGAGCAGGGCAGGACCATGGTCAAACGTGCGGACCGTCGGTAGAGGTTGCAGCGGTGGCTCCAGCTGCACATCCTCAGACACTTGAGAAAGAAGTTGGCCCAGGTAGTTGCGGACATGGTTGTGCCGGTGGATGGGATAGCCGCCCAACTTGCAGATCATGGCGTGATCGATGGTGAACGGCCGGCCGCATGGACACTCGGTAGGTGAACCGTGGATGGTGAGGCCATACCGAATGCATAGGGCATCAACGAAGGACCGCCGGTCGAGGGAGTATCCATGCTCGCGAACAGGAAGACAGGTCAGCCATGCACCTGTTCCCTTGGCCTGGAGGTGCTCCAGAAGCATTGGTGGTAGGGCCTCTGGACCAGCTGTCTGCAGGACGGTCTTGGTTGTCACAGACTGGGCTTGCTTGGCAGCAGCCTTGGCGGCGCAAATGGCTGCTGGGTCCACGCTGTAGAGGGAGGACTGGTCCGCGATAAGTTGCTGGAGACTGCTCGTATTATTATTATTATTATTATTATTATTATTATTATTATTATTATTATTATTATTATTATTATTATTATTATTATTATTATTATTATTATTATTATTATTATTATTTTAATAACGAAGGTACGTGTTAGGTCGTAAGTATCCACGCAAACACACATCCAGTCAAAATAATGCACTTGTCAAAGTATCCGAACGTTTTCGGTCCCTTCTCATCAAGGATTATACAGGGAATGGCTCAAGTTGGAAAGACTAAAACTTATATAGCGTAAAGATATGAGATAACAACACTCGTGACAAGGTGAAAAAAGTATCAAGTTCAGCACGACACAAAACTCGAAGGACATAATAATAGCGACAAGAACATAGTGAGCAAATTAAGTTACATTGTTAACACCTCGACGAGGAGTAACACCAAACAATTGTAGCGACAACACATTTTCTTTTTGTACGCAAAGTTCAGGATCTAACTTACGGATATACAAAGCTTCTAACACAGCCAGATGCAACGCACATCTACCACGTGACAATATTGAGAATACATTATCACTGTACAACTCACGACAATTGGTACGGGCTGACAGATGTTGCTTGATGGACGAAGTGCGATTCTTAGCTCCGTTAGGTGTAGTCTCCTCCAATGTCCCGTCATCTCGCCTTTTCGCGGCATCACCACTATCCGTCTCTTTGCTTTTCCGCGGCCTTCCACGTTTTCTGACACTAGCCGTTGTGTGCGCGATGCCCAGTGTCCTTTCAGCTACGTCTCCTCCATTGCGGATTTCTATTGATCTTCTTACTCCAACTTGTCCGGTGTTCGATATTGAGGTTCGTTTTCGCGGTCTACCACGTTTTCGAATATTGACTGTTGTTGTCACTTCCGTTGTCGTTGTACGTGCGTCCTCACCAGTCCGTATTTTTACTTGGCTTCGCGTAACCCTTCCCGACGCAGACAGATCCTTTGTCAATTTCGGTGGTTTACGTGTCGGTCTTTCACCATCTTTCACGCTGTTCTCAGCTGGACCCTGCGCTATACACGCGGAGGAGGACGGGCATGCAGTGATATCTTCACAGGAAGAGGAAGATCCACCGATGGACTGGACAGCACATTTTGGAGGACGACCACGGCGAGGACGACACTCACGCGCATCAAGCGGAACAAAACTTAACGGCACATGTTGACGAATGCGCGCGCCCAGGTGCTGAAGGGTTCTACCTACATACCGATCTTCACATTGTCGGCATTGAAAGAAATAGATAAGGTTACTTTTACTAAGGGTAGGTAGAACATCCTTCTTCACACTGAACGCACGCACTGTCCCAAATATGACGTACAGCTTGACGCACGGATAAGATGGACATACGATACCACGAACATCCTTCTCCACGCGCGCAGAACCGGCGCCAACCCAGGGTAAACGGAGCACCACTGGGCAAAGGTCAGGTCCAAATTGGATCGGCTTGTCTGTCGCCGGTTTTTCGTTGATAAGCTTGGCCAGAAATTCCTTTGGATAGCCGTTGTTCGTAAATATTGATGTCAGTCTGTCTAATTCGTCCTGCAATAGATGAGGGGAACATATTCTATGCGCACGATAAACTAGCGCTTTCACAAGATGTTTCTTCGATTTCGTTGGAGTATAGCTCCCCCACGGAATGTATAGGCCGGTGAAAGTTGGCTTCCTATAGATAGTGGTGTCCAAACTCTTAGTGTTAATGTTGCGTGAAATTTGTACATCCAAGAAGGATAATCTGCCGTTTTGTTCCGCTTCCGACGTGAATCTCAACGCCGGATGGAGGCTATTCAGAGTTAGTAGAAAAGTCCCACAGACATCCTCATCCTCATCGTGACAGTACACATCGTCTACAAAACGACAGTACATAGAGGGCCACAATGATGGACTAATGGACGCTTCACAGAACCCTACAAATATATTAGCCAATACAGGACCAAGTGGCGAGCCCATGGCAACGCCATCTATTTGTTTATACATAACGTTGCCAAATGAAAACTCAACGCCAGATGTAACCATTAACATGAGTTTCACAAACTCCGTTTCGTTCAAGGACGGCGGAGTAATGGACTTATTGTGGTACAGTGTTGTTGCGCAGATGTCAATGGTCTCCCGTAGTGGCACGTTAGTAAATAAGCTGACCACGTCATACGAACACATGAATCCGCTACTCCTCGTCGAGGTGTTAACAATGTAACTTAATTTGCTCACTATGTTCTTGTCGCTATTATTATGTCCTTCGAGTTTTGTGTCGTGCTGAACTTGATACTTTTTTCACCTTGTCACGAGTGTTGTTATCTCATATCTTTACGCTATATAAGTTTTAGTCTTTCCAACTTGAGCCATTCCCTGTATAATCCTTGATGAGAAGGGACCGAAAACGTTCGGATACTTTGACAAGTGCATTATTTTGACTGGATGTGTGTTTGCGTGGATACTTACGACCTAACACGTACCTTCGTTATTAAAGTATTATCCGCCTCCGACTTCTTGTAAAAAATTATTATTATTATTATTATTATTATTATTATTATTATTATTATTATTATTATTATTAGTGCAATTAGGAGTATAATCGATGCAGACATGGCCAGACAACAACGAGTTCATGGAATTTTTAAGGATTTTTATGTTATTCAAAATCGATTTTCGTGTTCCGCTCATCAGTGAATAGTATCGGAACTGAGGGTACTGTGTACAACAATAGAACATTTTATAACAGCATAATTAATTAAAAGTGTGAACAACAAAGGAAGTGCTACAGCATTACATAATAGGTGTCAAACATAGTGCTAACGTATATAACTGAGTGCAGCCACAAAGCAAGAGGTGATATAGTGCAACATGACACAACATTTACATCTGATAACCAGCTACGAGAACAACTTTAACGCGACTACATGCTTCTTTTGTTTACAAAGAACAGGATTATGCACACGAATACATACAGCTTCCAGAACCTTCAACTGCTTAACATAACTTGCACGGCACAAAACAGAAAAGTGAGAATCATCGTACACACCAAGACAATCTGGACGTGATAACAAGTGACAAAATACAGCTGACTTTTTGCTCACGTCGCTCTCTTCCGTCTCATCCCGCTCCCTTCCTTCGACCTCCTCCGCCTTATCCTCGTCCTCCGTCTCATCTTCATCATCATCGTCCTCATCACCACCATCATCATCATCAGTCACTTCCTCATCATCCGTTTGATGCTCAGTATCACTGCACTCCTTATCAGCCTCCAACATGGCTCCATCATCTCCAACAGCATCACAAGTCGTTTGACCGCTGCTCCGCGTCACCGTTGCTGGGTTCTCTGCTACTGCACACCCATTTCCACTGTCCATTTTGCGTGGGCCAAGTCCATTCCGTGCATACATTTCAAGTGAATAGTTTGCTGTGCTTCTTCTGGGTCTATGGGTGAGGATATTGGTTTCATTTTGGTTTGTCGATGATCTCCCTCTCTGTCCAGACACAGTCGGTACCGTGGATCCCAGCACCGGGGGGACCACCGTCTCGGTAGTCACCAAAGGTAAAGGGGGTGGCTCAGGCGGAGGCAAGGGCAACTGCCGAGGTGAAGGTTCAGTGTGTCTCGGTGGCCCCTCCTCCATTCCAGGACGATGATGTTGTGCTAGAGTAGGCTCCGCTGCCGTTTGCAGTGGGTCGAGAAGTGGTGGCCAGGTCAATGATGGCAAACCCACCCCAGCCCCAGCCACCCACGGCACCCCAGGTGGTGGGGCCGGTGGTGGCACGGGAACAGGCGGCGCTGTCGGCACAGCGTGTTTGTCTACTGAGCTAACTGGGTTTTTACACGGTCTACCACGCTTTGGCCTCTTTGCTCTGGCTGCTGGTGGTAATAAGTGCAACGGCACATGTTGTCTGATACGTGCGTTCAGGTGTTGAAGAGTCCTACCAACGTACCGGGCAGCACAATTCCGGCACTCAAAGAGATAAACCAAATGGCTTGAAAGCTGGGGAGGTAGGACATCCTTCCTCACCATGAACGCACGTACCGTGGTGAACACGGGGATGAAGTGGGCAGCAAAGTATGTTTTATTGACTAGGGTCTTGATAGCTCTGGACATGCTGACAGACGCGTTGCCTTTCCAAGGCAGGCATAAGTAGATAGGACACTTCCGAGGACCTGTGAATGTATCTTTGTTATTAGATTCTTGCTTCAGTATTTTGTTCAATAAGTCATGTGGGTATCCATTCTACCGACTGTGTCTGGACAGAGAGGGAGATCATCGACAAACCAAAATGAAACCAATATCCTCACCCATAGACCCAGAAGAAGCACAGCAAACTATTCACTTGAAATGTATGCACGGAATGGACTTGGCCCACGCAAAATGGACAGTGGAAATGGGTGTGCAGTAGCAGAGAACCCAGCAACGGTGACGCGGAGCAGCGGTCAAACGACTTGTGATGCTGTTGGAGATGATGGAGCCATGTTGGAGGCTGATAAGGAGTGCAGTGATACTGAGCATCAAACGGATGATGAGGAAGTGACTGATGATGATGATGGTGGTGATGAGGACGATGATGATGAAGATGAGACGGAGGACGAGGATAAGGCGGAGGAGGTCGAAGGAAGGGAGCGGGATGAGACGGAAGAGAGCGACGTGAGCAAAAAGTCAGCTGTATTTTGTCACTTGTTATCACGTCCAGATTGTCTTGGTGTGTACGATGATTCTCACTTTTCTGTTTTGTGCCGTGCAAGTTATGTGAAGCAGTTGAAGGTTCTGGAAGCTGTATGTATTCGTGTGCATAATCCTGTTCTTTGTAAACAAAAGAAGCATGTAGTCGCGTTAAAGTTGTTCTCGTAGCTGGTTATCAGATGTAAATGTTGTGTCATGTTGCACTATATCACCTCTTGCTTTGTGGCTGCACTCAGTTATATACGTTAGCACTATGTTTGACACCTATTATGTAATGCTGTAGCACTTCCTTTGTTGTTCACACTTTTAATTAATTATGCTGTTATAAAATGTTCTATTGTTGTACACAGTACCCTCAGTTCCGATACTATTCACTGATGAGCGGAACACGAAAATCGATTTTGAATAACATAAAAATCCTTAAAAATTCCATGAACTCGTTGTTGTCTGGCCATGTCTGCATCGATTATACTCCTAATTGCACTAATAAAATTGCTTTCTCCACGCCGACTCTTTAAATTATTATTATTATTATTATTATTATTATTATTATTATTATTATTATTATTATTATTATTATTATTATTATTATTATTATTATTATTATTATTATTATTATTATTATTATTATTATTATTATTCAAAATTTTGAAGGACGCTTCACGCAGCTTCATTATACTTGAATTGTTTGCAGGCAACCTGCCTACACTCAAGAGAGCACTGCATTTCACACAAATCCATTGGTATCGTTACAACGTTTCGGTCTTTATGACCATCATCAGGAATGAAGTGGACATGGAAAGAACAGCAGTATAAAAGAAGGAGGCAAGCAAGCAAAGCGCGGTGCATAGTGACAGCGCGCGTAGAGAAGTGCAAAAGCACGTCAAATTCATAAATTACTCCGGAAGTACAAGATAAATGCTCAGCTGATTTACAGGAACCGCCGTCTAAGTTCTATGATTTGCACGTCTGCCCTCCGCAAACCACCATGCCGCAGGTATGTAGACCCGTCCAAGCCCCGTAAACGGGGGCGGCCCAAGGCTGCTTGTGTCGCCTGCATGTCCGGTTCAGAAGCATGCACAGAGCGAAACGTGGTATACCACCTCGAGTGCAAATGTGGTGATAAATATGTCGGAGAGACGTACCGCAGCCTCGCTACCAGGACAAAAGAACACAACGACGACGCACGCAACACAGTGAGCGGCACCGCGCTGGGTGAGCATTTCGCGGCCAAGCATGCATCTGACCCATTGCCATTGGGAGCAACGGCTTTCTCAGGTATCCGGGTTCTCGGTTCTGAGCGTGACCGCCCCAGGAGGAGGATCCGGGAGGCAATCAATATCAGGGAGCGATCCCCGGAAATTAATAACAACAGTGGCTGGGATCTGCTATAACACCACCTTACTGCGAGTGGCGCGGGGCTCTAGACACCTCACTGGTGGTGTGAGACTGTAACTGGGCTGTTATCACTGCTGTAGCGCAGTATCTACTTTCCTCGCCGTTTGTGCTTGTGTTGTCATGTATATGTAGTAATGCACACCCGCCATGACGTGCTTTGCACTTCTCTACGCGCGCTGTCACTATGCACCGCGCTTTGCTTGCTTGCCTCCTTCTTTTATACTGCTGTTCTTTCCATGTCCACTTCATTCCTGATGATGGTCATAAAGACCGAAACGTTGTAACGATACCAATGGATTTGTGTGAAATGCAGTGCTCTCTTGAGTGTAGGCAGGTTGCCTGCAAACAATTCAATTATTATTATTATTATTATTATTATTATTATTATTATTATTATTATTATTATTATTAAAAGGAGAAAGGGAAAAGGACATATGGAAACGAGTTAAGAGTAACTCTCCACCACTGTAACTAGATACTATATACAGTCAGAAAGTGCAACAACTAGGCACAAAACTGACAGAGTACTGAGACATTCGACGTCCTGACACCTAGCTTCAACACATCTCCGTAGCGCTAACCGACAGCCTTCCAACTTGGAAGGTTCGAGGTTATGGAAAGACCAAAGAGGGGAAGGCAAGCGCAACGAAAACGAGCACAAGCTACAGTCCCAACGGAACAAAGAATGTCGATTGTCACTGGACGATGACGAGACCAGTAGGCGATTTGACAAAGCGGTCTAACTACAATTCGAAGCAGCAAAGCAGCACACCACCCAACTTGGGTGGGTCACCCAAGTTGGGTGGTGTGCTGCTTTGCTGCTTCGAATTGTAGTTAGACCGCTTTGTCAAATCGCCTACTGGTCTCGTCATCGTCCAGTGACAATCGACATTCTTTGTTCCGTTGGGACTGTAGCTTGTGCTCGTTTTCGTTGCGCTTGCCTTCCCCTCTTTGGTCTTTCCATAACCTCGAACCTTCCAAGTTGGAAGGCTGTCGGTTAGCGCTACGGAGATGTGTTGAAGCTAGGTGTCAGGACGTCGAATGTCTCAGTACTCTGTCAGTTTTGTGCCTAGTTGTTGCACTTTCTGACTGTATATAGTATCTAGTTACAGTGGTGGAGAGTTACTCTTAACTCGTTTCCATATGTCCTTTTCCCTTTCTCCTTTTATTATTGGCTCAATACCCGAGTTTCAAATTATTATTATTATTATTATTATTATTATTATTCAAAGGATCAGTCGGGGAAGTGAACTGCCTGAAAAGAGAAAAAAACGCCAGACCCACCAGGACTCGAACCTGGGACCCTGCTTGTCATGAGCAATGCTCTAACCACTGAGCTATGGGACCAGGCTGAACCCAGAAGGCGCTGACAAGTTTTTCACTCCAAAGGCAGCTCACAACACGTGCCACACATACTGATGGCACTTGGGTCTTTTTCCCTCCCCCAGGGGACCAACCACGACCGTGACCGTGACCGTGGTTGGTCCCCTGGGGGAGGGAAAAAGACCCAAGTGCCATCAGTATGTGTGGCACGTGTTGTGAGCTGCCTTTGGAGTGAAAAACTTGTCAGCGCCTTCTGGGTTCAGCCTGGTCCCATAGCTCAGTGGTTAGAGCATTGCTCATGACAAGCAGGGTCCCAGGTTCGAGTCCTGGTGGGTCTGGCGTTTTTTTCTCTTTTCAGGCAGTTCACTTCCCCGACTGATCCTTTGAATATGAAGTTCTCCCAATCCTTTCCAAATTATTATTATTATTATTATTATTATTCAATGGATCAGTTGGGGAAGTGAACTGCCTGAAAAGAGAAAAAATCGCCAGACCCACCAGGACTCGAACCCAGGACCTTGCTTGTCATGAGCAAAGCTCTAACCACCGAGCTATGGGACCGGGCTGAACCTAGAAGGGTTCGAGTCCTGGTGGGTCTGGCGATTTTTTCTCTTTTCAGGCAGTTCACTTCCCCAACTGATCCATTGAATTTGAAGTTCTCCCAATCTGTCCAAAATTTATCACTCTCTTTCGCTTCTGGTAGGGTCCAGAGACTGACCGTGGTTGGTCCCCTGGGGGAGGGAGAAAGACCCAAGTGCCATCAGTATGTGTGGCACGTGTTGTGAGCTGCCTTTGGAGTGAAAATCTTGTCAGCGCCTTCTAGGTTCAGCCCGGTCCCATAGCTCGGTGGTTAGAGCTTTGCTCATGACAAGCAAGGTCCCGGGTTCGAGTCCTGGTGGGTCTGGCGATTTTTTCTCTTTTCAGGCAGTTCACTTCCCCAACTGATCCATTGAATTTGAAGTTCTCCCAATCCGTTCAAAATTATTATTATTATTATTATTAACTGGTTTTGAGGGAAAGAGACAAACGGGAAAAGTCTGGAGAAAAAATTGACTGTCACCACCAGGACTATTATTATTATTATTATTATTATTATTATTATTATTATTATTATTATTATTATTATTATTATTATTATTATTATTATTATTATTATTATTATTATTATTATTATTATTATTATTATTATTATTATTATTATACGCATTCCCGCGTTGAAGTGTAGCAGCAGTATGCTGCGTCCACAGCTTCGCTTATGCAGAATGGCTTGGGTGAGAGGAGAGGGGAGAGAAAGCAACAAGGCAACCAACATCTATGAAATTGGTCACAATAACATGAAGATCTGGGTATGCATAATTATATGTTGTGTGTAGACTCCCAGGTCTTTGTGTTGGTTGTATGTAGACACACATCAAAGCCAGAGTTTACACCTCCTGATGTCCAGCACACAAACACTTTGCCACTTCCACAATTCACTCAGAGAGGGAGAGAGAGAGAGAGAGAGAGAGAGAGAGAGAGAGGAGGGGGGGGGGAAGCTCATCCCACCTTGATGTATAGCACTATAGATATAACAGGAAGGGAAAACCCCTTGTAGGTACTTCAAGTAATACTGAACTTGATGAACAAGCGATCATCAAACATCGTCGTCAGAGCATGGACTTCACCCCAACACAACCTATGCAATTTAGCAGTAACTTGGTACTGCCTTCTAACTACTGCACTCTTTGTATGATAGAAGATTGCATGGTTCAGTAGATGGTATGCGAAGCTGCATTGTACCTTTTTCATGACAAATGTTCTTGTAGAGATTCAGATTATTCGGCGTGTGCACTCAGCTTCGCCTTGTTGTATACAGTGAGAACATTATTCCCGTCTTGTTTTCCCTGTTGTTGGCCTGCAGGAGTCGGAAATGAAGATGGCCAAGATGCAGGCAGCCTTGGACCGTATAGACACAAACCAACAGGTGAGTGTACGTCTTGATCACACAGTACAGTATGTCAGAGAACACAGTATAATGAAGTCTACAGTGCCGGCCAGAGAAATCCAACACCTAACGAAAAAAGTAGCACTGTGTTAGAGTTCACAGACCAGTGTGGGTAGTGCTAGGGCTGTGTAGCCACATTGTAAGTATGCACAGACCAGTGTGGGTAGTGCTAGGGCTGTGTAGCAACCGGCAATGCTATTTTATTCATGAGCTGTTGGATTTCTTTGCCCAATACTGTACAGCAAAACATGGTGTAAGCGACTTCTGGTTTTAGCGACCACCTGCTCCTAGCGGCCGTTTTTCCATGTGCAGACAGTTCTACACTGAAACTGCACTGGATACAGCGACTACCTGCTCTGCGCGATCAGCGACCGATGTTTAATGTACCAATTGCCATAATGGACCTGCACACAGCGACCAAAACTAGCCAAAAGTACCATCTTGGCTGGCAGGGTTGACTGCAACACTGCCAACAGGGTTGAAGTGCGCTCTGAAGCAAGTGCATGCGGTCAACAGAAGTGACAAGTGACAGTGCAGGATGCCCTGGATGCACTTGAGTGAGGCGTGCTTTGCCTGCACGAAAGTATTCTATGCTCCACACCTGTCAATATGAGTACAGTACATGGAAGTACAGTGCAGATCGGCTATAGGGTTGTCGGCTATAGTAATATACCTCTTATAGTGATGGTATTCTCAAATTCATTTTCGTAAACCACCCCTTTCTATACATATCGGATCGGCTATAGTAATAATCGGCTATAGTAATATATCGGCTATAATGATACGATTTCTTTGTCAAAATGATTCTATTGCATACATTTTTTATCGGCTATAGTGATGATCATAAAAAACTGTACATCGTACATGGCAAGATCTGATCGCGGCAGTCAGGAAGCGCTGGTACAACTATGATATCCCTCGGAAGAAATTCGAAATATTTGGCGTTGGCTGTGCTTGTTGTTCCGGGGCATCCTCGAGCGAGAGCGGAGGCAGTAATGAGTACCAACGCTGAAGCGCTACCGTGGTCTCCGCCGAGATGTTGGAGAAGGCATTCAGGTAACAGGCAAGACGATCAGGGACGCGGAGAAGCTTCTCCGTGACATACGACATCACGCGTCGAACGACCTGCGACTTGGAACGGTTTCAGCGGTGATGAGTCGAGCGATGGCGACCCAGACTGAGACTCTACTCCCACTAATCGATCCTGTAGATATTGTTGATATGTCGATTGAATGTGTTGAAGTGTTTCTCTTCCAAAAGAACACATTTGTTGAGCACAGCAACTCCTTGAAAACTCATGTCAAAAAGTCATGAAGTTTTTTGTTTCCGCACGAAGTAGCTCTGCATTGCGCGTACTGCACAGTCACATGCACAGCACGCTTCTGCACGCTGCACTGATTCTAATGACACCATACACGCATGTGTCAGGCATACCTAAGTATGTATATCACCTGTAGTAATTATATCACGAAAATCAAACACCAACGCTATAGCCGATCCGTACATTACAACCATGCACATGTATATGTATGTACACATTCCAATATGTCACGAATATGTGGGACCTGGTTGTAAAGACCACCTGGCTTTAACGACCGCTTTTGCTTGCACCGTGGAGTGGTCGGTTATACCCGGTTTTATTGTAGTTAAAGGGGAAGTTAAGGCAAAAATTAAAATTTCACCAGTTGTAGTCTTCGGGGTGCTGAGTCGAATGGTCGTGGTCCGAGGAAGCTGAGACGCTCCCTTCCTACTTGAATCCCAATCGAACTCGCGCACTTCCACCGAAACTGGGTGACTGGACGCTACTAGATGGGGATTTGTATGCAAAATGTCACTAAAAGCGCCATTTCGTTCTTATAAAAGCACGGATGACCGCGATTGGCCAATATGTTGTAGTCTTTTGGCCGCTGAGTCGACTGGTTTAGGTCCGAAAAGGCTGCGATGCAGCGCTCGGCCCTTATTCCCAATCGAACATGCTTGAACAAGCGGTCACGTGCTCCTGCGTACACCAGTCACCTGGTCACCGTGCCTGCAGGGTACAACTTACTAGCCTGTTTGACCTTTTTTGGGTGCAGTCCTGTCACTTGAGTTGAACTCGAGTTGAACCTTGGTGTGAAAGTTGTCGCCTGCTGGTGCTGTGACCAGGTGACTTGGGCACGCAGGAGCACGTGACCGCTTGTTCAACCATGTTCGATTGGGAATAAAGGAGGAACGCTGCATCGCAGCTTTCTCGGACCAAAACCAGTCGACTCAGCGTCCAAAAGACTACAACATATGGGCCAATCGCGGTCATCCGTGCTTTTGTAAGAACGAAATGGCGCTTTTACTGACATTTTGCTTACAAATCCCCATCTAGTAGGGCGCAGTCACCCAGTTTCGGTGGAAGTGCGCGAGTTCGATTGGGATTCAAGTAGGAAGGGGAAGAGCGTCTCAGCTTCCTCGGACCAGGACCATTCGACTCAACACCCCGAAGACTACAACTGGTGAAATTTTAATTTTTGCCTTAACTTCCCCTTTAAAGGGGAAGTATACCCTAAAATCAAATTTCCACCAGTTGTAGTCTTCTGGGTGCTGAGTCGAATGGTCTTGGTCCGAGGAAACTGCGACGCTCCCTTCCTACTTGAATCCCAATCGAACTCGCGGACTTCCACCGAAACTGGGTGACTGCGCCCTACTAGATGGGGATTTGTATGCAAAATGTCACTAAAAGCGCCATTTCGTTCTTATAAAAGCACGGATGACCGCGATTGGCCCATATGTTGTAGTCTTTTGGACGCTGAGTCGACTGGTTTTGGTCCGAAAAGGCTGCGATGCAGCGTTCCTCCTTTATTCCCAATCGAACATGGTTGAAGAAGCGGTCACGTGCTCCTGGTTGCCCAAATCACCTGGTCACCACGCCAGCAGGCGACAAATTTCACACCAAGGTTCAACTCGAGTTCAACTCGAGTGACAGGAGTGCACCCAAAAAAGGTCAAACAGGCTAGTAAGTTGTACCCTGCAGGCACGGTGACCAGGTGACTGGTGTACGCAGGATCACGTGACCGCTTGTTCAACCATGTTCGATTGGGAATAAAGGAGGAACGCTACATCGCAGCCTTTTCGGACCAAAACCAGTCGACTCAGCGTCCAAAAGACTACAACATATGGGCCAATCGCGGTCATCCGTGCTTTTATAAGAACGAAATGGCGCTTTTAGTGACATTTTGCATACAAATCCCCATCTAGTAGGGCGCAGTCACCCAGTTTCGGTGGAAGTGCGCGAGTTCGATTGGGATTCAAGTAGGAAGGGAGCGTCTCAGCTTCCTCGGACCAAGACCATTCGACTCAGCACCCCGAAGACTACAACTGGTGAAAATTTGATTTTAGGGTATACTTCCCCTTTAAGAATTGTCTTGCACCTAATCCGACGCTACCAGTAGAAGTGCCAGTTATGAGAGGGCGTATCACAAATTCATAGAAACATTCTGGAATGTGAAACACATTCATTGACAACAGGCAGCATCAAGACCTGTGTGGTAAGCAAACGCCTCACAAAGCATTGCCACATCATTGAGCAATTTAGCAGTCATGGTGTCATTTCTTTGCCCGTTGTGCTTTTTGGTGCATTGCAGTATCTGGGCACAGGCTGTAATCTTCGAACTCTTGGATACAAGTATCAGAGTCGCCACAGTATCAACTATAGTCCGGATAAAGGACAGATTACATCAGTGACGTTCAGAAAGAAGCATGCTAACACTGTACTGAAGTTATCCTATTCTGGTACTGTACGTACATATGGAGCACATACAGGTGCACGTTGGTACTTGAAGATCGACAACAGGGAGTGTGCCAGACCTACCAAGATTGATATAGCCATGTACCAGGAAAGTGGCGACAACACCCATGTCCCGGCCGTACTAACTGGTATCTGTGAGTCGACGTACAGCAGTGGAGCTAACATTGCAGCTGGAGATCACACCATCAAAGTACATGTTGGAAGTGTTCCGGGCTATGCCGCCGGTAATGCAAATACAGGCTGGGCTAGCACCTCGATTCTTGAGATTCAAGAAATGTGTCCACAGTTTTAGCATCTGAATTGGTTATAACAGTGTACGTTGATATTAGAAGATGGACAACAAAGAACCGGCCAGACCCTCTAAGAATGATAGAACTGTAGGAAAGAGTACTGCCCACACCAACCATGCACTGTACTATATTCACTGACCAGTATCTGTGAGTGGACTACCAGTAATGGAGTTAACATTGACAGCTGGAGATCACATGATTACCGTGCATGTTAGAAGAATTGCGAGACTATAGCAATGGTAGTTCATACACATGTTAGTCCATATTCTCTTTTCTTAAGTTTCGGTGTCCACAATTTCAGTATTTCACGAATATTATAGCTTTTAAGAAGTTTCTTGAAGACAAGGAACTGATTGTTTTGAAACACAGTGTAACTGAATAGATTCGATGTATAATGAATTCCACCTTGTTTTCTGCTCACACAGCGGCAGCTACATATTCTTCACTGTTCGAATATGGTGATGGTGGTGGTGCGTGGGTGTGCATGTGCATGTGTGTGTGTGTGTGTGTGTCTTTGTCTTTGTCTGTGTGAGTGCGCAGCTGTGCTTTTGGTTTTTCATTTCCGCCGACCAATTATCCAGCATTGTTTTCTATCCTTCGTCTTGATTGTTTCGGAGTGTGAAAATTTAATTGCCAGGTCCTGCATGATGCAGTGCCGCTTTCTCCACCCACATCATTATACAAGGTCATGTACTGCAGAGTTTTTGCTGTTCTGAATTCTGTTTTGAACTTTAGTACCTCCTTTATACGGTTTCCATGACTCCCTGGTCGTCACTAACATATCTGTCTCTCAAGTACATGTACATGTAGCAAGAGTACATAACCTCTTGACTCTTGACTCTTGACTCTTGACTCTTGACTCTTGACTCTTGACTCTTGACACTTGACTCTTGACTCTTGACTCTTGACACTTGACTCTTGATTCTTGACTCTTGACTCTTGACTCTTGACACTTGACTCTTGACTCTTGACTCTTGACTCTTGACACTTGACTCTTGACTCTTGAATCTTGACTCTTGACTCTTGACTCTTGACTCTTGACACTTGACTCTTGACTCTTGACTCTTGACTCTTGACACTTGACTCTTGACTCTTGACTCTTGACTCTTGACTCTTGACACTTGACTCTTGACTCTTGACTCTTGACTCTTGATGATGCCATAGCATGTACCGGTACATCAGTGAAATGGATATTTTGTACTTGCATTGTATTTCATTATTTTACTTCGGCATTCCCAACAGACCCTAAGGTCTTCTTACAGGGTGGCTAAGATGAATGAATGTGGTAAGCTCTTGGCGAAATGAATTGGATCGATGATGTGCACTGGGCCAAATTGCACTGTCTTGGTCTTTTGTGCAGAAGTATGAGATGGACAATAAATCATCATTCTGGAAATAAGAACATCAGTACGATGCACTGAATTAAGCAGTCACTATTCCTACAACCGAGAGTCCATTGGCCCAAAAAATGAGTGAGAGAGAGGGGAGGGCGGAGGGAGGGGGAAATGAGGGGAAGGGGAGGCAGCACACTCAAAACAAGAACAGGGAGGAACAAGATGCAGACAAGAAGCAGACAAAACACGAACTCTTGCTACTGTCATGCTGACAGTGCACACGAGCATGTAGTCTACAATACATGTACATGGATATCTCTACTCATTGATTAGGTAGTGAGTACTAGAACACTGTTTTAACCAGTGCTACTACCGTAGTCTACGCATACTACTGTAGTGCAATCAATACCGTCGGCTGAGGCCTTCAACACGGACATACATCACAGGCAACAAGAAGGGTAGCATTGTTGGATGCTGTGGAGGCCCCAAGAGGTAAGACTGGCAGACAGACCAGTGACGAACGAGCACGAGATTCAGGTTGTCAGCACGGCCACGCAGCACATCAGAAAGACAGGTAGCATTGTTCGATGCATTGGAGGCGCCAAGACTCCCAACAAGAAAGAGGCACGAATGACAGACAGACCAATGACGAACGAGCACGAGATTCAGGTTGTCAGTCCGAGTCACGCGTCTGTCATGCCAAAATTAGCGCGACCCTAGGAAAAGAAGACGAGAATGTCCAAGGGCGCAAAGTATTGTCGTAAACTAGGTATGATACCAAGTAACTACACGCACATGTAGTTACGAACGTCTGATAATAATATTATTATCATGATGACGCCCGAATGTTGGTACATGTACAGTGTAGATCTACATGATGTAAAATGTACAATGTGCTGCTGTAAGGGCCTCGCCAGACTGACAAGTGGCGACGAAGGTGACAACCTGTCAGCATGAAAGCACTGGCATTATTATAATGCAGTCCTGTTGATTCCTGCAGCCTACAGTGGGCTTGCATGGCGGTACCGCCTAGACTAGTAGAGATGAAAACAAGCTTGACATGTTCTTCTGCCTTGAAAAGGAACTTGCAGCTACCCACGGTGCCAGTAGCTTCTCTTGCATGTCCGCCAAGCAAGTGGTTCTTTGTCCGTGTTGCGTGGAAAGTGTGTTACTACTGCTAGTGGCCGACGCTGTTCCTTCGAATCCTGAGAGAGCCATCCGCGATGGCCTTCGCTGCTACAGCTCGGCAATCGGCAATGTCCGCTACCATGTTGTTGTTGCTGGTGGTGTTTACTCTGTTGGTTGTCATTCCGAGTACACCCGCCGCTACTATCCCAGCCGTGCCACCCAGAAACGGTAAGAAGTCATTCATTCATGTCAAGTTATGCTTTGTAACGGTGGTTACCTAGTCAATCTACGGCAAAAAGGAATACTAGAAGTTCCCCCGATTATTGGTAAAAATAAATTGGCACTATTATCGGTTGCATAAATGGGCCAGCTTTCCGTGAGCCTTTGATATGCCAACATACGTTGTCAAGGGAGCAGGCAGCATAGTGAAGTTCACCACTCTACAGACTACACAGTACACTGCGCTCTTCGCCATCGCGCCCACCAGCCTGCCTAGCAATGAATGTCAGTATGCTAGCAAAGACAACTCCAATTGCACCATATCAATGAAGCCTTACTCATGTGTATTATCATTTTCCAAATATCTATGGCCCAGGGCCGAAATATTGATGTAGAATTTTTTTATTTGACTCGGGTGGAGAGCCAAGGATTTATCTATAAGAAGAAGAGAGGATCAAAAGAGCTACAAGTTACGCTATAATATCCACCAACACCACCAGTTACTTTATAATCAGTTCATGCGATAACATTGCACGACACTGACCAACGCTGTTCTACACCTAACTGGCAATCAGTTCTAGCACATTTTGGATGCGCACTCATACAGCCTTCCAACTTGGAAGGTTCTAAGTTATAGGAATAACATAAGGAGGGGAATGTGAGCGCAACCAAGACAAGCACGAGCTGAAAGTCTCAGCTGTGAAGGACGTTGGCGGATCATGTACATGTACATGTATGTCGAGGACGATACTGGTAAGACCATTACTGCATTAGACAAAACGGTCAAACCACGATTCAAGGACGCATAGCTGCATACCACACAACTTGTGGGGCTCTAAAAATTGGAAGATCGATTGCAGGGGAAACCAAGCGAACATGAATCATGAAGAACCGTTACTGTACAGTACTTCTACTAAGGGCCCGGTCACACATGCACTGGGGTTCGCTTTGGCGTCGAGATTCGGGGGCAGCGAGCCTGGTGTCGCTCCAGCGAAATCACGAGTGTATGGTCACACATACAAACAGGGCAAACTCCTACTTTGGCGGAAAATAAGAGTAAAGTCTGTCCCTGCATTAGCTATGCTTGTCACATGCTATGAGATTGTGTCTAATAACAGTCCTTCCCCAGACGCGCAAAAAAAAGACCTCTCCCACTAATCCCGATATAACAGATTCTTGACTGATTTTTGCCGCGAAAGCGAAAAAATGTTCTCAAATTTGAGAACTGTCCTAAATTGGTTCTGAGAGATGGAAGCCGTTTTACATGGCCTACGTCATTTTACTTTGCACCACCTCGTTTTATTTCACACCATGTATTCTTGACGGGACGCTCTTTCGGCAGATATATTTTTAGTGACGTTTCGTAGAGGAGACGTATATCGAAAATGTTGTGAACGAAGCTGAAATTGGCATTTTTATGCACCTAATTTCAAGCCGGATTATCGCCAGAGCACACAGCGTTTTCGGCCAGCACGAAGGCGGCAACATATAGAGGTAAGCAATACCTATCACTTACAAGACAAATCTGATCTGTTCACGACCTCCAAATACCTAAAATTCAGAACTTGCTGTGCTTGCTTGGCCCTATCTACATGTATGTTACATAGAGGATCACACACATTTGGCAAGTAGATCTACAATGCACAACATTTATAATACCGTCTTCTAAGCTGTAGTCTTCACTGGTTTACAGTTTTGGATCTGTAGAGTAAAGCCTCATTCACACTTCGCTTTGCGTAAGGGAAACACATCACAACGGCCGTTGCGGCGAGAAAGTTGACTTGATCTTGAGTTGAGTTACTTGTTTGGTCCATCGCGCGACCTTCGCCTGTGCGCATTGCGTTCATGAAGTGAAGTATGAATCAGTTTTACCATGTTCTTGCCTAAGTCTGTTGTGATTTATCTTGAATCCGTAGACATTTCGCCGTATTGGTACCATCCGTTCCATAAAAATGCTGGTTCTTGTAATGGCATGCACCATAAACTCGATCCGTTCTATGACCGTAATCGTTTGCCCACCATATCTTCTACATTTAGTGAGATGTTGCCTAGGGCTGCTGCACTGTATGCATGCAGTTGTAGTTCCTACTGCCTTGATGCTGGCGGCGTATTCAACATGACATGTATGCATTGTATGCACGCCTATGGATTCGTCCTTTTCTCGTGTAAGTGTACACTCAAGATTGTTCTGGCTAATTGAGTGGTCTAGACTTGTTCTCACTTTGGACACCATTTTCTTTTATGCGAATCGTATATCAGAGTATAACTTCATTTCCTGGCTCTCTGGTGTGTATATTCTCTCTTGCTGTCCAGGGTTGCTGCACTGTATATGTAATCATTGATGACTGGCTGTTGGCAGATTATTTGATGCGTGCACGTGTTTGGATCCGTCTCTTCCTCATGTAAGTGCGCCAGTATTTGTGATATGAAGCTGAGTGATATAGAACTCGTCTCAAATATAACACCATTTGCCAATCAGCGGCCGTTCTAAGCGGAATATATTCAGCGATATACCCCGCTCGGTTCACATGGGTCACTTCGAGAATAAGGAAACTTTTAAGCCTAGTTCGCATTCGACGTAACGCTGACGGTATGGAACGTAAGGGCCTGTTGGGACGGCCGGGGTGAGCTGTAAAATCTTGTACGATTCGTAAGACACAACATGTAGTATGACACGACATGCAGCAGCTATTGCGATTTTCAAGAAGTGACACGAAATCTTATCTTCCTTAAATTTGAATCAGTTGTGCTAGCCATTCGGCAAGTTATCATGGGAAGCGTAGTGTTGACCGTGTTCGAAATGTTTAAAAAACCTAAGTGTGCTGTTGTGCGCATCGGGAGGGGTCAGCGCACGACACATTACCTGTTCACACTAGAATGCAGTTGCTTTGTACGCTTGCGTACCCGTCTACGGTCTGAAAAGTTGAACTGATCCAACTCTTCCCCTCGCTTCCCAATCTGTAGGGTAGAACGGTTGCGTTCCCGTTCCTGGTGTTCACATTGGACGCTGTCTGTCGGCGTCATAACCGTTCTGTCGGTTCCCGTCAATCCTTACGTCGCATCCCGTTGCGCCCCGTCGAATGTGAGCTAAGCTTTCGTGTTGGTCGGGCTCTGTATTTAGGAAAGTACCATGCAAATGGATTCTACCATTCGTACTCTGTGTATACCGAGTCCCCCAATTGTCCCTCGTCCTAACGCACTCTCGAAAATATTCGCCGTATACCCCTCATACTCATGGTATAATCCATACCTAATGTATAATCAGTATCATCTGCTGTTTATTTTCCATTGCAGGTTAACGTCTCAATCAAGCATCGTCATCAAAACTTTGCACAGAAGAGTGTTTGTCAGCGGTGTCAGTCATCCTCTGGGATCCTCTTTCTGTTATTACTGAAGCTCAATTCCCAATACATGAACTACTTTCCACGATGCGCAACATGCAACACCTGCGATGAGCTGCAGCCGCGACAGACGATTCACAATCTGTTTTGTTTCTGCGACATCTAAGTGCAGTGCGTAGTACCCTCACGTGCACCCAGCCTAGTGAACTGCACTCCATTCGTGTACAGCGCGCTTGGCAAGAGTTATGCTTTTGCCAACTTCTGGGACAGTGGCCCTACAACTGCTTGCGACAGTGCGCGACAGGCATTTCCTCGCCGCAAGGGTTACATCGCAGAAAGTGATACTGTACATGTAATTGTGAATTGTAAATACTTTTAATCCAATTCAACTTTTAGTATGTGCTTCTCTTTGTTGAACAGCTAATGGGTAACCAACTCTTCTCCTATCCATTCATTCTCCTGCTCGTGTTTGTATGGTGGTTGTATACTGTATACCCATTGAATGATTAAAGGGGAAGTATACCCTAAAATCAAATTTTCACCAGTTGTAGTCTTCGGGGTGCTGAGTCGAATGGTCTTGGTCCGAGGAAGCTGAGACGCTCCCTTCCTACTTGAATCCCAATCGAACTCGCGCACTTCCACCGAAACTGGGTGACTGCGCCCTACTAGATGGGGATTTGTATGCAAAATGTCACTAAAAGCGCCATTTCGTTCTTATAAAAGCACGGATGACCGCGATTGGCCCATATGTTGTAGTCTTTTGGACGCTGAGTCGACTGGTTTTGGTCCGAAAAGGCTGCGATGCAGCGTTCCTCCTTTATTCCCAATCGAACATGGTTGAACAAGCGGTCACGTGCTCCTGCGTACACCAGTCAGCTGGTCACCGTGCCTGCAGGGTACAACTTACTAGCCTGTTTGACCTTTTTTGGGTGCAGTCCTGTCACTCGAGTTGAACTCGAGTTGAACCTTGGTGTGAAAGTTGTCGCCTGCTGGCGCGGTGACCAGGTGATTTGGGCACCCAGGAGCACGTGACCGCTTGTTCAACCATGTTCGATTGGGAATAAAGGAGGAACGCTGCATCGCAGCCTTTTCGGACCAAAACCAGTCGACTCAGCGTCCAAAAGACTACAACATATGGGCCAATCGCGGTCATCCGTGCTTTTATAAGAACGAAATGGCGCTTTTAGTGACATTTTGCATACAAATCCCCATCTAGTAGGGCGCAGTCACCCAGTTTCGGTGGAAGTGCGCGAGTTCGATTGGGATTCAAGTAGGAAGGGAGCGTCGCAGCTTCCTCGGACCAAGACCATTCGACTCAGCACCCAGAAGACTACAACTGGTGAAAATTTGATTTTAGGGTATACTTCCCCTTTAATGTACTACAGTATCAGGTTTTGTCTGGTGATATATTCACGTCCAAATATGTTCAATGTTCACTTGAGCACACAAGAGTTGGAAGCTTAGAAAAACTATACATCTATTCTTTAGGGTGTTCTCCATTGATATATTGAAAGATCTCACCTGTTCAAGACGTCCATGTCGACTTTGAGGCCGACTTTCGCATCGATGTCGGCTATTTTGTAGCACTTAGAAAAATGATCCCTACCACCCGGGACGCATTCTATCGCGTTGTTTGCATTCTCCTGGCGGCAGGGCATTGCCAAACTGATTACCTTCCATATGATATAATTCAAGGGATGTGGAAGAAGCCTTCACTGCTCGACCAGGCCGATAACCCTATTTCATACATACCCCAAAACTAGACAAATTCGAAATTTCTCAAGCTTGAGAACGTTTCCCGGCAAAAAAAACCTCGAAATCTGTTATATCGGGATTGGTCGTTTGGGAAAGGACTAGACTGTAATAATAATAAGTGGACTGTGGTGCATACGGTACGGAGAATAGACGAGGTCAATGACTATCTTGCACGCATTTTTGTTGCATGGACATCATACGCATACAAATTTCTCGTAGCAAGTCCATATACAGCAGACCGTGGTGTTTTCCGCTGAAGCGAATCCGCAGAAGCGACAGTCTCGCTTCGAAAATGTTCGAAGGAAGCGGATTGGAGTTTCCGCTGAAGCGGAAGTTCTGCTTTTCGCCGTTGCCATGCCATTTTTCGCTCCTTCGACCTCGCTTCAGCGTATACGCTACTTTCGAGTGCATGTGTGACCGGGCCCTAAGACAATTTAGATAGAAAATAAGCAGCAGTTCCACTCCTTAAGCAGAATAAGCAACAGTTCCCCTTCTTATGTTATTTCCATAACTTACTTCAAAGTAGAACCTTCCAAGTTGGAAGGCTGTTGGAGTGCGCATCCAAGATGTTCTAGAGCTGATTGCCAGTTAGTTGTAGAACGGCGTTAGTCAGTGTCATGCAATGTTATCGCATGAACTGATTGTAAAGTAACTGGTGGTGTTAGTGGATATTATACTTTATAGCGTAACTTGTAGCTTTTTGCTCCTCTTTTCTTCTTATAATCTTTTTTCTTCTTTTTAATTGCAGTTGCATTTTTTTCAGCCCGGAACTCCCCTCTTCTATTCAAACAGAAAGAGCTTCACCTTGTTATTAACTTATTATCCAGTCAGTTGTTTAGCCATGATGAGCGGGTATGCGCTTATGGTGGCCTTGCCTGGCGTAGCACAACACAGCAGTCATTCCTGGCCTGGATTGATGCACTGTAAACGATAGAGGCGTTGACCAGTGACACAGAACATACAGTAGAAGACATTATCAGTATACAGTATAATAGGATACAGGGGACTGTCCCTATCTGCAAACAAATGGCAGGCATAATCTGAATCCAATCTGCCCAGGGAGTCAATTTTTGCTGCGCATATGATTGCTTGTATGCTGGCATTACTTTCATGTTGTCTGGTGTTCTGGTTACCATAGATACCTGTATGACAAGATGGCTGACTGCCGCTACAGTAGGCAGTGGTGTTTCAAATGAAGACGTGCAGCGATTCGAGAGGCTGTTGAAGAAGTTCGAAACAGCTGTTGACGAGGACACTGTTCACGATACTGACCAAGAACTACTGGAAACAGTTCTCGGTGGAAATGAGCAGGCTGTGAATTTCCTCTATCGCTGCATGGGTAAGTTTTCTGAGTTGATGATTCTGCTATGCTCCGTCCAATGCAAACGTTGCATATTTGCTAGATTGCAATTGCAAGAACTCATAATATTATGTAGTGCATATACTCCAAGCCATTCTACGCAGTAGTCTTGCTGGCTTTTGAAAGCCCAATATTGACCAATCTTCTGTTCAAGACCTCGGATTTGCCATTTTTGGGTGTTGGATCTACAAGTAGTTCCCCATACATTTTGTCATCGCATACCCGTCCAATTTTTGTAAAACCTGGCCTTATCCAACTCAGTGGCATAAGAGGTTTTTAACGTCTAATGTGGCAAGGAAATACAGCACAGGTCACAAAATACGGAGTGTATGCCGTTTTCAGTAGACGAATGAACATGCTCGCTCTCACACACACATTTGCACACACGCCCATGCATGCACACATGCACACACACACACACACACACACACACACACACACACACACACACACACACACACACACACACACACACACACACACACACACACACACACACACACACCTCAGACCTCACACCTGCCCATCGCGGAAGCGATTAAAGCGAACAGCTATGTTAGACATAGCAACTTGTGCTGGGATTACACCATTCAACAGCTTGCAAGGCTGATGAATTGACCGCCACTATTTTTAGCCTGGTATCCACCACACAGCTGATTGAAGTGACTTTTACACACACACACACACACACACACACACACACACACACACACACACACACACACACACACACACACACACACAAACACACACACACACACACACACACACACACACAAACACAGGATTCCGTTGGATCCCGGTCGAGGAAACATGCATACAAATTAAATTATCAGAGTTTGTTTTGTTTGTTTAATCATTTTTTTCTGTTCCTTTCTTTGAAGGTAACCATGACGATACCGAGTGTCTGCGACAATCACCATGCCAGCATCTTGGTCGGTGTGTGTACAGTAGGGAACCTGGTTCATCAGGATCACCGTACCCAGGGTACAGATGTGTGTGCTCTAGGGGTGTCAGGGGACGGTTTTGTCAGCACGGTGAGTGATACGAGTACAGTTGAGCAGCTCACTGAAATCCGATTACCCCACACAAAGTGATAGCAGTACAGTTGAACTCAATGAAATTCCACACAAAGTGCTAAACTGTCGACCTGGACCATTTTAGATTACATCACTGTACTTGGGCATGTGTACGTCCAGCACAATACGTACCACTTCCAACGTGTCAAAGGGTGTGCAAGTTGAAGGCGCCAAACATGCACTTTGGGTCGGATTTCACCGAGCACGACTCTACTACAGAGTTGTGTTGATGAACATTATCTCCAGTTTACAGTGTCTTGGAACCATCGGGACTGATGAATAGGGTGGTTTCACAATTATCACAGGAGCATACCAGACAGTCATGTTGGTTCCAATTCCACTCAACCCTTGCAGAACATGATGTCACACGATGTCGGACATGTTGGTTCCACTGTCCATACGTCATGATCACTTTCTGTGCAAATTTAGTCACAGGACAAACTTATGTGAAACCACTCTGAATTGCCTCAATTCTTTCATACTTTTACTACCTTCTTCATGCCAGAGTTACATAGAGAGGAGAGATGGTATCTGAGTTTGTTCTGGTACAATATCGAACGAGTGTTTCAAGGCACACACTTCCATGACTCCCTGAAATGAAATCCGCCCCAGGATCTGTTTTCCCTGGGCGTTTGCGAATCGATCGTGTGGATATTTGATGCCCTACTGTGTCTGCTGGTAAATGCAATTCTATCTTTACACCCCGTCTTGTTTGCCCTGCCTCTGTCTCCCTCTCTCTCTTATTCCTCTCTCTCCCTCTCTCTTTCTCTCTCTCTCTCTTTCTCTCTCTCTCACTCCCTCTCTCTCCGTCTCTCAATCTCTCTCCATCTCTCTCCGTCTTTGTCTCTCTCTCTGTCTCTCTCCCTGTCTCTCTCCCTGTCTCTCTCTAGCTCTCTCTCTCTCTCTCTCTCTCTCTCTCTCTCTCTCTCTCTCTCTCTCTCTCTCTCTCTCTCTCTCTCTCTCTCTCTCTCTCTCTCTCTCTCTCTCTCTCTCTCTCTCTCTTGTGTTGGTTTGTCCCGTGTACATGACATTATAAACCACAGCATTACCTAGCTGTTCATCATCACCGTGTAAGAATGGTGGTACTTGTCAGGAGACAAGTGAAGGATACACATGCCAATGCCCCACACTCTACACAGGACGACATTGTCAAAAACGTAAGTACGGACACATGTCTATTGTATCATGATAACGTTATCCACCATGGTGCGAACTGGCCATGCCTGGCGACAATGACCTCCCAAGCTCCAAAACACATTCACATAAATATGTATGCAATTGAATGGGAAGCAATGGTCTTCTTCATCCCTTTTCAATATTGAATAAAGTCAATGAACTGCCCAAATACTACTGGCATCCACTGGGCTTCTAGGGCATGGGTGATATTATTCATTACCACAACAGAAAACCTCCGTCTTGATAGTATGAGGCATAGATTACCTTGATACACAGCCATAGGAATGAGAACGCAATTATGGAAAGCAAAGCAAAAGTGCTGCCCGCAGTCTGATGTTGCTAACTCACATAATTGCCAGACTCCTTCTCCTCTTCTATTTTCTTCTTTTCCACTCTCATCAGCTGCCTCTGTCTCTCTGTCTCCATTCTCTGTCTCTCTGTGTCTCTGTCTCTTTATCTATCTGTCTCTGCCTCTCTGCCTCTCTGTCCCTGTCTCTCTCTCTGTTTGTCTCTCTATCACTCTATCAACTGGGAGCAATGATTGCTGAAATGCATCAAAAAGTCGTGGTGATTTTTTCTTTCAATTGTCCTGATGGACGTGATGAACAATCTTTGGTCACCAAAGTCTCTCCCCTTGAGAGAGTAAAACCAGCTGTCTACTTGTCCTTTTTTCTTGACGTAATGTCCACTTTTGTTTTTCACTGTGTGCTGGCTGGATGACAGAATGGTTGTCCAAGCACATTCTGGCAAACATGACGTCATCGTTGTCCAAACTTACCTCCATTACATACAACGTGCTGGCCGCCTCAGCAAATGCAGAGAAGAAGTCGTCCGACACAGTCGCTACTTTTCTCTCCCGTCTCCAAGTCACAGTCAATCGAAACCTCGATCAGAGATTGGAAGCAATGCAGCGAAACCATACCACATACGTCCAGGTGAGTACGGATTTCTAATTACTCTTTGATTCACTTGGGCCGTCATCACACTACGTTCTCTGGCTCCCGTTTAGGTCTACGGTGAAAAATCCGAAACAGGTGGTCGTGTCATCAAACCGGCAAAGTCCATGACCAGTACACTCCGTCACGTTTTTGGAGATATTTGAAGTTTCAAACGCACGTACATGTATAAGGTCACTTGGAAACAAGACTGGGGGAAAAACTCACGTTCATCTAAAAAATTACGCAGCGCTTTATACCGTGATGTGATGACAGCATTAAGTACTTTTTTCTCATCCTCAAACCATGCACGGTGTGTAAAATGGAGAATGTTTTGCATTCCTTTGTGAGTATGCACTGTGCTTAGGCGGCAGGCACAGAGGGTTGGTCTAAGACTATGATTGAGAAACGAGCGGTACCAGGGTCAAGTCGTGCTTGGAAGCGGAACATTTTTTTAAAAACGGGCTGCGACCCACAGTGATTTGGGAACTCGTGGCCTGGCACAATAAAAAATGGATGTGGCAAATGAGATTTCCGCCTTTGGCTTCTGGTTGGTGGATCTGATCTAATCCCCCCCCCCCCCCCCCCCGTTTAGGAGCCGTATCTGACGGCTGATCATGGGGTGGTGGCGTCCCACGGAAGCGGAAAGGTGGTTATTGACCTGACCGGTACGCGAACCGTGCAATTTTTTTATACACTGTGCTTCCTGGTGATGGTGTATGTCCCAGACTCCCAGACCTGTATGTAGGTTGTATGTAGATTCCCAGACCTGTATGTAGGTTGTATGTAGATTCCCAGACCTGTATGTAGGTTGTATGTAGATTCCCAGTCCTGTCTGTAGGTTGTATGTAGATTCCCAGACCTGTATGTAGGTTGTATGTAGATTCCCAGACATGTATGTAGGTTGTATGTAGATTCCCAGACATGTATGTAGGTTGTATGTAGATTCCCAGACCTGTCTGTGGGTTGTATGTAGATTCCCAGACCTGTATGTGGGTTGTATGTAGACTCCCAGACCTGTATGTAGGTTGTATGTAGACTCCCAGACCTGTATGTAGGTTGTATGTAGATTCCCAGACCTGTATGTAGGTTGTATGTAGATTCCCAGACCTGTATGTGGGTTGTATGTAGACTCCCAGACCTCTATGTAGGTTGTATGTAGATTCCCAGTTCTGTATGTAGGTTGTATGTAGACTCCCAGACCTGTATGTAGGTTGTATGTAGATTCCCAGACCTGTATGTAGGTTGTATGTAGATTCCCATACCCGTCTGTGGGTTGTCTCATGTTGTCCCTGTATGGGTGTCCCTGTGTGGGTGTCCCTGTGTGGGTGTCCCTGTGCGGGTGTCCCTGTGCGGGTGTACCTGTGCGGGTGTACCTGTGCGGGTGTCCCTGTGCGGGTGTCCCTGTGCGGGTGTCCCTGTGCGGGTGTACCTGTGCGGGTATCCCTGTGGCGGTGTCTCTGTGCGGGTGTCCCTGTGCGGGTGTCCCTGTGCGGGTGTCCCTGTGCGGGTGTCCCTGTGCGGGTGTCCCTGTGCGAGTGTCCCTGTGCGGGTGTCCCTGTGCGGGTGTCCCTGCGCGGGTGTCCCTGTGGGGGTGTCCCTGTGTGAGTGTCCCTGTGGGGGTGTCCCTGTGTGAGTGTCCCTGTGGGGGTGTCCCTGTGTGGGTGTCCCTGTGCAGGTGTCCCTGTGGGGGTGTCCCTGTGTGAGTGTCCCTGTGGGGGTGTCCCTGTGTGGGTGTCCCTGTGCGGGTGTCCCTGTGCGGGTGTCCCTGTGCGGGCGTCCCTGTGGGGGTGTCCCTGTGTGAGTGTCCCTGTGGGGGTGTCCCTGTGTGGGTGTCCCTGTGCGGGTGTCCCTGTGGGGGTGTCCCTGTGGGGGTGTCCCTGTGGGGGTGTCCCTGTGTGGGTGTCCCTGTGTGGGTGTCCCTGTGTGGGTGTCCCTGTGGGGGTGTCCCTGTGTGGGTGTCCCTGTGCGGGTGTCCCTGTGCGGGTGTCCCTGTGGGGGTGTCCCTGTGTGAGTGTCCCTGTGGGGGTGTCCCTGTGTGGGTGTCCCTGTGTGGGTGGCAGACACATCAACTACAGGTATGGTTTGAAAGTATTATTATTCAGAAGTGCTTTATGCGAAAGGAGAAAAAAAGGAGAGAGAGAGAGAGGGTGAAAGAGAGAGAGGGAGAGAGAGAGAGAGAGAGAGAGAGAGAGAGAGAGAGAGAGAGAGAGAGAGAGAGAGAGAGAGAGAGAGAGAGAGAGAGAGAGAGGGAGAGGCAGGGAGGGGGAGGGAGGGAGGGAGGGAGAGAGAGAGAGAGAGAGAGAGAGAGAGAGAGAGAGAGAGAGAGAGAGAGAGAGAGAGAGAGAGAGAGAGAGAGAGAGAGAGAGAGAGAGAGAGAGAGAGAGAAAGAGAGAGAGAGAGAGAGAGAGAGAGAGAGAGAGAGAGAGAGAGAGAGAGAGAGAGAGAGAGAGAGAGAGAGAGAGAGAGAGAGAGAGAGAGAGAGAGAGAGAGAGAGAGAGAGAGAGAGAGAGAGAGAAAGAGAGAGAGAGAGAGAGAGAGAGAGAGAGAGAGAGATCCCAAGCAAACTCTGCAAAAGATAGGATAAGACTTGATAGCCCACATCAAGAATTTTAATCCTCAATATACTTCGAAGTACATCAAGGGAGAAATGCAATGTGTACATGCTGTGTTATGTATTGGCGGGCTAATGTGTCTCGGCTATATACACCAATAATAGAGTACGAGAGAGAGAGCTTCTTTCTGAAGCGTGTGTTCCAAGTTGGAGCAATCAACTTCATGACTATTACCGCCGAAGTCGCAACTTCTAAGTTCGTCTCTTTCTGGCTCGATAAATTTTATATTGATCAACTCTGCAATGCCCGCTATTTTTTCTAGTTTGAGCACTCTGGCACCAGAGCGACGATCTAGCTAAATGTTTGTGGTGCCTTCTTTGCACCATGGCTGGTAGCTCGGCCTATTTAGCTCATAGCTGTACTGATGAGGCCTTTATGGCCGAAACAGCTTGCTGTCTACAGCTTTGGGTATTGATCAACTCTGTGTAATTCGGCTCATGGCAAAGCATGATGATCTATGTTTCGTGTATCTCATGGTTGTTGTGTGTTGTATTGGTCTTTGGATTGTTATCCTTCAACAGAGCTCTGAGAGAAACTCTGCAAACCTAAGACAAGACCTAAATGCTGTCAAGTCAAGTTTGCGGGTACGTGGTTTGTGAGAGAAATTAGTGCCCATAGAATATACTGTATCATGCGAATCATGTCTCTTAGCAACAGATCATGTCTCTTAGCAACAGATCATGTCTCTTAGCAAAAGCTGAACTTCTTCCGTACACAACCTGCCGTATTGTACTTTTTCCAGATCCCCCCCCCCCCCCCGTCAGAACATGGACGTATGCAGAAGTTCAGTGCATCACTTCTGTGCAAAACACATTCGGTATTTACAAAATTTATTACCAAACCAGTGAATATTTTATGACTTGGGGCTCCCGCTTGCTAGTTTTTGTTTAACGTGAAGTGTGTGGGTTACAGTGAGGGCTGCGTCCCACCCGTCTATGTGGATTAACAGGAAGTGTGAGTTACGAAGTCTGGAGAAGATGTTGAACGGTCTCGGCTGGGATGTCGACTACAACGTAGCCCAGTTGTTAGAGCATCGCTGGCTACAAGCGAGGTCCCTGGTTCGAGAGCTATCTTAATGTCTGTGGTGCCTCCTTTGCACCATGGCTGGTAGCTCGGTCTATTTAGCTCGTAGCTGTACTGATGAGGCCTTTACGGCCGAAACAGCTTGCTGTCTACAGCTTTGGGTATTGATCAACTCTGTGTAATTCGGCTCATAGCATTGCATGATGATCTATGTTTCGTGTATCTGATGGTTGTTGTGTGTTGTATTGGTCTATGGACTGTTATCCTTCAACAGAGCTCGGAGAGAGACTCTGCCAACCTAAGGCAAGACCTACATGCTGTCAACTCAAGTTTGCAGGTATGTGGTTCGTGAGAGACATCAGTGCCTAGAGAATATACTGTATCACGTGAATCATGTCTCTTAGCAACATGTGTCTCTTAGCAACAGATCAAGTCTCTTAGCAACAGATCACCAAGCGCAATTCAACCTTTGATAGAATAGTCCGAGTGGCAGTGATTGAAGGTTTTATCCAACCGGCCACATTTGTACTTGATGCTACTCTTGCAAGCGAGGCTTTTGAACAAGATATGCGTTATGGTGTACCTGGCTCAAAAAGGCCCGCTTGCCAATGTTTCAAACTGTTTGGGGATTTGATTACTCTCCCGTTTGTCTCTATGTAGAATTCTGACCGGAGAGCTGCACGTCTTGAGCAAGCATTGGGTCAGCTGCAAACTAAGTTGGCGGTAAGTCAGTTGACAAACAGTCTGCGAGGGGAGGGATGGGAGCAGCTAGGGGAATGCCATGCATATACAGCAATGATATACCCTTGCTCTGGTTTCAGAAAAGAGATAGAAATTACGCATGTGCACATTGGAGGATTGGTTGTCGTGCACTGTATTTTTCTTCACACGCTATAAGTTTGCAATATAATCGTGACTTACGAGTTCGAGATCACAGCAAAGACCTAGTTCTGTTGCTCAAACATGGCGAGCTCGTGAATGAGGCTTGAACATGAAAACGTAACTAGGTTATCAGAATGAACTGAGATGTTGCCACTTAGGCGGTAATTAGTGAAGAGGGTGTCTGCTCCGAACATCGGAGCTCGCGCTTCCTGCCGACTGACTTGACACTTGACTGACTCACGACTGCGTGTGGAGCACACGAGAAGCCCGTCAAACCTTCCACTCGGCAAACCTGCAAGAAAGCACCACTCTCTGCTCAATACACAGTGTTGCGGGAATACACGGGGAATACGTGCTGGATAGACGCGCTGGGTACAGAGCGTCACTGTAAGTTTGTATCCCTAGTGATGTTTTGGCTCGGAGAGCACTACATAATGCAGTGCTCTTGCCAGCAGAAATTTCATTAGCCTACTCAAGCTCAAATGATGAGGGGTGAATTCCCCGAAGCACTGTGTATTGAGCAGGAAGTGGTGCTTTCTTGCAGCTTTGCCGAGTGGAAGGTTCGACGGGCTTCCCACGTGCTCCAGACGCAGTCGTGAGTCACTCAAGTGTCAAATCAGTCTGCAAGAAAGACGAGCTCCGACGTTCGGAGCAGACACATTCTTCATTAGGCTATCAGAAGACAATAAAATTAAAAATCGTGACTTCTAGCTGTCTGATCATTTCGCCATCCGACCATAGAGAAGTACAAACATGCGGTGGGTCACGTGATACTCAGATTAGGAGAAATTGCGTGTCTGCCATTTTTCTTGCCCCGTTGTGCTTTTGGTGCTTGTCAGTATCTGGGCACAGGCTGTAATCTTCGAACTCTTGGATACAAGTATCAGAGTCGTCACAGCATCAACTATAGTCCGGATAAAGGACAGATTACATCCGTGACGTTCAGAAAGAAGCATACCAACACTGTACTGAAGTTATCCTATTCTGGTAACATACGCACAGCGACAGGAAACACAGGTGCGCGTTGGTACTTGAACATCGACAACAGGGAGTGTGCTAGACCTACCAAGATTGATATAATGATGTACCAGAACAGTGGTGACAACACCTTTGTCCCCGCCGTACTGACTGGTATCTGTGAGTCGACGTACAGCAGTGGAGCTAACATTGCAGCTGGAGATCACACCATCACAGTACATGTTGGAAGACTTCGGGGCTATGCCGCCAGTGATGCACATACAGGCTATCTCAGCACCTCGATTCTTGAGATTCAAGAAATGTGTCCACAGTTTTAGCATCTGAAATGGTTATAGGAGTGTACGTTGATATGGGAAGATGGACAACAAGGAACAGGCCAGACCCACTAAGAATGATAGAACTGTAGGAAAGAGTACTGCCCACACCAACCATGCATTGTACTATATTTACTGACCAGTATCTGTCAGTGGATTAGAGCTAACCTTTTCCGCTGGAGATCACATGATTACCTTGCATATTACAAGAATTCTGAGGCCATAGCTATGGGAGTCCATGCACATGTTAGCCCACACTCAATAGACTCGTTGTCTAGTTCCAACTGTTTTTCGGTAGTAACATAGTCTGCACTGTTCAAATTGTGTGTGTGTGTGTGTGTGTGTGTGTGTGTGTGTGTGTGTGTGTGTGTGTGTGTGTGTTAGTGTGTGCGTGTGTGTGTGTGCATGTGCGTGTGTGTATGTTAGTGTGTGTGTGTCTGTGTGTGTGTGTGTGTGTGTGTGTGTCTGTGTGTGTGCGTGCACACGCGCACGCGCGCACGTGCGTGTGTGTGTTCGGCTGTACTGTCTGTTTTGCATTGTCACTGACCAACTACCCAAGATTGTTTTTTTAATTCTTGTTCTTGCTGGTATTGGAGTTTGGAATTTAATAGCCATGTCTTTCTTTATGCAGTAACGATGTCTCCACTGGCACCATTACACATGTACTGTATATTTTCTGCTGGTCTGCATTCTGTTTTCTACATACCTCCTTTATACGGTTATACGCGCGCACGTGCGTGTGTGTGTTCGGCTGTACTGTCTGTTTTGCATTGTCACTGACCAACTACCCAAGATTGTTTTTTTAATTCTTGTTCTTGCTGGTATTGGAGTTTGGAATTTAATAGCCATGTCTTTCTTTATGCAGTAACGATGTCTCCACTGGCACCATTACACATGTACTGTATATTTTCTGCTGGTCTGCATTCTGTTTTCTACATACCTCCTTTATACGGTTTCCATGACCACCTGGTCGTGACTAACATATCTGTGTCTCAAGTACATGTACATGTACCAAGAGTACATAACCTCTTGACTGTACTCATGCATGTAAATGAAATGCCTATAGGCGTGAGTGGCTTGAAAACAGTTACTTGCGTGTGCATTCATTCTGGCATTGACTGAGAAGCGAGGACAGAAGGAAGAAGGAGAAAAGAACTTAAAAAAAGAGTGCTCAGGTTCCTCCGGGGTTCGAACCCGGGACCCTTTGCGTGTAAAGCAAATGTGATAACCACTACACCAAGGAACCCTTGCTGCTGGTGGAGTGCTTGAAGCAGTCAGCTATTCGTAGCAGAATGTTTATTTCCACAGACCAATGGACAGATACCAATACTCAGTATTACATCCCCAAGATCAGTCACAGGTGTGGATCTACGTTTTTTGCAGGCCTACAGGTCTACTCTCCATATAACTTAATCTCTGGGACCACGCAAAAATTACTTGTATGTTATATCGAGAGTTATGTTATAGAAAACCGTGTGTAAAATACAAGATGTACCTCAGGTTGTGGAGTTTCGAGGAGTTTCGAGGAGCTTCGATTTTCTGAAGAGGCCAATAAGGCCACCTCTTCAGAAAAACGAAACTCCTCAAAAAGTCAAAGAGTGACAATTCGAACGCGCCCTTAGTTCTTTATAGCGGAGTTTGTTATAACAGAAATGAACTCTACGCTGTGGGTTCAAACAGGGACATGGACAACTGTTCGCTATATCACGAAATTCGCTATACAGTCAACTTCACGAATAACGACTGCGGATATAACGACTGCGGCGAATAACGACAACAGAATTTCCATGCCCAGAGCAACGTCCATTCTACCCGTATACATATAATAATGAGACTTCGGGTATAAGGACTCTTTTTATTTGTTTAGTTATTTATTCAACATCTCCTGGCTCGTCGTGATTAGACTGCCAATATTTATGAGAAGTCGGGTTTTAGCCAACCACGGCAAACTAAATAATAAGGAGAGAAACAAAAGAGAGTACTGCAAGGAGATGCACGACGAGAATGGTGGGATCACTTCGCGAATATGGACACCTTTCTGATGCCCCGCCGAGTGTCATTATAAGCAATGTTGACTGTATGCGAGTGTGTGATGCGTGGAGTCGACTGAACAGAGTGAGTGTTCGCTGTGTGCTCCATGTATCGGTCGGTATAGGGGCAAATTTCGAGGTCAGATCAAATTTCATGGTCAGTGGCTGTACGCGGTGGAATCTGATTCCACTCTCCGTGATACCCGATTAGAAGATACGGCACATGGCGTGAATGATATCCAATGTCAAGGCCGCTCGCGTCCGCGTGCCAATGTCACATGCTGTGCTTGGAGGAATTTTGTATCGTGAATATTCTGCACATACTGAAAAAGGGCGATAACCACCAACTTGAACAAACGCTAGCTCCCAGGTAGAGACTTGAACAAACGCTAGCTCCTAGGTAGGGAGCAAAACACAACTCCTCACTTATCGCTGAAATTGCTACAACCTCTTCTTTGTAAAGACCCTTTCACAAACAAACAAAAAGACACCGAAGGCCATTGATGCAGGCTCTTCTTCGCACAGGCTTGTTGATAATGATGTGCAATAAAACATATTCCCCCGAAGTGCACCACCAGACAACCGCGGCGGATCCAGCAACCTCTACAGGGGGATTCCAGTATAGAAAAAACCGAATACATGTACTACTTACTGGCTGGTACATGTACACTGACACGCATAATCGCATATGGTTGCCAGTAGTACATTTACGAAATTTAGGGGGGTTCCACGGTTCCACGGAACCCCTGGAACCCCTCCTGGATCCGCCCCTGCCAGAG
>NC_088652.1:21489216-21566716 GCF_964019385.1 Sycon ciliatum | reverse complement strand
AGTCACAGTGGTCTGTAGTACCGGGGTGGTCGCTAGTCACGGTGGTCTGTAGTACCGGGGTGGTCGCTAGTCACGGTGGTCTGTAGTACCCGGGGTGGTCGCTAGTCACAGTGGTCTGTAGTACCGGGGTGGTCGCTAGTCACAGTGGTCTGTAGTACCGGGGTGGTCGCTAGTCACGGTGGTCTGTAGTACCGGGGTGGTCGCTAGTCATGGTGGTCTGTAGTACCGGGGTGGTCGCTAGTCACAGTGGTCTGTAGTACCGGGGTGGTCGCTAGTCACGGTGGTCTGTAGTACCGGGGTGGTCGCTAGTCATGGTGGTCTGTGGTACCGGGGTGGGCGCTAGTCACAGTGGTCTGTAGTACCGGGGTGGTCGCTAGTCACAGTGGTCTGTAGTAGTAGTAGTAGAATTTATTATTTTACTAGGGAACTCCCAACAGGCGTTGCCTTTTTACTGGGAACCCTAGGAATGACTTGGTGCTTGTGACAAATGCAGAAAGGGGCTTAGCTTGACGACATCCAGGTGGAAGCATGTTCCATCTGTCTGCTGCCAAAAATGAAATAGCATTTAGGCCGTAACGAGACGTAGCTCTGGGTAGGTTCAGAGCGGCTGAAGCTTGACCGCGGGTAGCAGCATTTGTGCGGCATGATGCAGAGCGGGGGGTAAATATCGTGCTTAAAAGAGGACTGGTGCAACGAGATAGACACCTAAAAACAAACACAAACAGCTTCAAGTTTACACGGCGAGAGAAAGTATACAGGTTATATTTGGTGAGAATGAAATCGATAGAAGTATACTGATCATGGCCAAACACTCGCCTTAGGCACCTATTGCTGGTTGACTCAAGCTTGTCTCTGAGTTTAGCAGACAAGCAGTGAACATAACATGTGCTGGCATAGTCCAAGGTACTCTGGACAATTGTCAGGTAAAACATGCGGCGGCCGGTCATCGAGACATCGCGGCGCCCGTGGCGGAATGAGGCAACCTTGCACTGTGCCTTTGCGCGCACACGCTCAACCTGCTGCTCGAAGCTGAGCGACGAGTCCAATAGGAGGCCAAGGTACAGAACATGGCTGGACTCGGGGATTACGGTGCCTTTGCAGGTGATGCTGGGGATCACGTCCAGTTGCGCAGTAGGTCGTCTGAGCAGCAGTAGCTGAGACTTTTTGGGATTCAGCACCAGTCCCCGCTCGCTGAGGAAGTCATCCAGATTTAAGAGATCTGTCTGCAGCATTCTGAGCACGGTTGAAGCCTTGCGACCAATGACGTAGAACGCGATGTCGTCCGCAAACAGTAGAGCACGGCAATGTTGAAATTTCTGACGGGTGCGCCGGATATAAATGCAGAAAAGTACGGGGCCTAACATGGAGCCTTGTGGTACACCACGTGAGCAGGGCTCTGTACTGCCTCGGGCATCGCCGACAACGACCTGCTGGGTTCTCCCAGTAAAGTAGTCTGCGAACCAACGCAATAGTACCGGGGTGGTCGCTAGTCACGGTGGTCTGTAGTACCGGGGTGGTCGCTAGTCATGGTGGTCTGTAGTACCGGGGTGGTCGCTAGTCACAGTGGTCTGTAGTACCGGGGTGGTCGCTAGTCACAGTGGTCTGTAGTACCGGGGTGGTCGCTAGTCACAGTGGTCTGTAGTACCGGGGTGGTCGCTAGTCACAGTGGTCTGTAGTACCGGGGTGGTCGCTAGCCACAGTGGTCTGTAGTACCGGGGTGGTCGCTAGTCACAGTGGTCTGTAGTACCGGGGTGGTCGCTAGTCACAGTGGTCTGTAGTACCGGGGTGGTCGCTAGTCACAGTGGTCTGTAGTACCGGGCTGGTCGCTAGTCACAGTGGTCTTTAGTACCGTACCGGGGTGGTCGCTAGTCAGAGTGGTCTGTAGTACCGGGGTGGTCGCTAGTCACGGTGGTCTGTAGTACCGGGGTGGTCGCTAGTCATGGTGGTCTGTAGTACCGGGGTGGTCGCTAGTCACGGTGGTCTGTAGTACCGGGGTGGTCGCTAATCACAGTGGTCTGTAGTACCGGGGTGGTCGCTAGTCACAGTGGTCTGTAGTACCGGGGTGGTCGCTAGTCACAGTGGTCTGTAGTACCTGGGTGGTCGCTAGTCACAGTGGTCTGTAGTACCGGGGTGGTCGCTAGTCACAGTGGTCTGTAGTACCGGGGTGGTCGCTAGTCACAGTGGTCTGTAGTACCAGGGTGGTCGCTAGTCACAGTGGTCTGTAGTACCTGGGTGGTCGCTAGTCACAGTGGTCTGTAGTACCGGGGTGGTCGCTAGTCACAGTGGTCTGTAGTACCGGGGTGGTCGCTAGTCACAGTGGTCTGTAGTACCGGGATGGTCGCTAGTCACAGTGGTCTGCAGTACCGGGGTGGTCGCTAGTCACAGTGGTTTGTAGTACCGGGGTGGTCGCTAGTCACAGTGGTCTGTAGTACCGGGGTGGTCGCTAGTCATGGTGGTCTGTAGTACCGGGGTGGTCGCTAGTCACAGTGGTCTGTAGTACCGGGGTGGTCGCTAGTCACAGTGGTCTGTAGTACCGGGGTGGTCGCTAGTCACAGTGGTCTGTAGTACCAGGGTGGTCGCTAGTCACAGTGGTCTGTAGTACCGGGGTGGTCGCTAGTCACAGTGGTCTGTAGTACCGGGGTGGTCGCTAGTCACAGTGGTCGTTAGTACCGTACCGGGGTGGTCGCTAGTCACAGTGGTCTGTAGTACCGGGGTGGTCGCTAGTCACAGTGGTCTGTAGTACCGGGATGGTCGCTAGTCACAGTGGTCTGTAGTACCGGGGTGGTCGCTAGTCACAGTGGTCTGTAGTACCGGGGTGGTCGCTAGTCATGGTGGTCTGTAGTACCGGGGTGGTCGCTAGTCACAGTGGTCTGTAGTACCGGGGTGGTCGCTAGTTACAGTGGTCTGTAGTACCGGGGTGGTCGCTAGTCATGGTGGTCTGTAGTACCGGGGTGGTCGCTAGTCACAGTGGTCTGTAGTACCGGGGTGGTCGCTAGTCACGGTGGTCTGTAGTACCGGGGTGGTCGCTAGTCACAGTGGTCTGTAGTACCGGGGTGGTCGCTAGTCACAGTGGTCTGTAGTACCGGGGTGGTCGCCAGTCACGGTGGTCTGTAGTGCGGGGGTGGTCGCTAGTCACAGTGGTCTGTAGTACCGGGGTGGTCGCTAGTCACAGTGGTCTGTAGTACCGGGGTGGTCGCTAGTCACGGTGGTCTGTAGTACCGGGGTGGTCGCTAGTCACGGTGGTCTGTAGTACCGGGGTGGTCGCTAGTCACAGTGGTCTGTAGTACCGGGGTGGTCGCTAGTCATGGTGGTCTGTAGTACCGGGGTGGTCGCTAGTCACGGTGGTCTGTAGTACCGGGGTGGTCGCTAATCACAGTGGTCTGTAGTACCGGGGTGGTCGCTAGTCACAGTGGTCTGTAGTACTGGGGTGGTCGCTAGTCACAGTGGTCTGTAGTACCGGGGTGGTCGCTAGTCACGGTGGTCTGTAGTACCGGGGTGGTCGCTAGTCACAGTGGTCTGTAGTACCGGGGTGGTCGCTAGTCACAGTGGTCTGTAGTACCGGGGTGGTCGCTAGTCATAGTGGTCTGTAGTACCGGGGTGGTCGCTAGTCACAGTGGTCTGTAGTACCGGGGTGGTCGCTAGTCACGGTGGTCTGTAGTACCGGGGTGGTTGCTAGTCACAGTGGTCTGTAGTACCGGGATGGTCGCTAGTCACAGTGGTCTGTAGTACCGGGGTGGTCGCTAGTCACAGTGGTCTGTAGTACCGGGGTGGTCGCTAGTCACAGTGGTCTGTAGTACCGGGGTGGTCGCTAGTCATGGTGGTCTGTAGTACCGGGGTGGTCGCTAGTCACAGTGGTCTGTAGTACCGGGGTGGTCGCTAGTCACAGTGGTCTGTAGTACCGGGGTGGTCGCTAGTCACAGTGGTCTGTAGTACCAGGGTGGTCGCTAGTCACAGTGGTCTGTAGTACCGGGGTGGTCGCTAGTCACAGTGGTCTTTAGTACCGTACCGGGGTGGTCGCTAGTCACAGTGGTCTGTAGTACCGGGGTGGTCGCTAGTCACAGTGGTCTGTAGTACCGGGATGGTCGCTAGTCACAGTGGTCTGTAGTACCGGGGTGGTCGCTAGTCACAGTGGTCTGTAGTACCGGGGTGGTCGCTAGTCATGGTGGTCTGTAGTACCGGGGTGGTCGCTAGTCACAGTGGTCTGTAGTACCGGGGTGGTCGCTAGTCACGGTGGTCTGTAGTACCGGGGTGGTCGCTAGTCACAGTGGTCTGTAGTACCGGGGTGGTCGCTAGTCACAGTGGTCTGTAGTACCGGGGTGGTCGCCAGTCACGGTGGTCTGTAGTACCGGGGTGGTCGCTAGTCACAGTGGTCTGTAGTACCGGGGTGGTCGCTAGTCACAGTGGTCTGTAGTACCGGGGTGGTCGCTAGTCACGGTGGTCTGTAGTACCGGGGTGGTCGCTAGTCACGGTGGTCTGTAGTACCGGGGTGGTCGCTAGTCACAGTGGTCTGTAGTACCGGGGTGGTCGCTAGTCATGGTGGTCTGTAGTACCGGGGTGGTCGCTAGTCACGGTGGTCTGTAGTACCGGGGTGGTCGCTAGTCATGGTGGTCTGTAGTACCGGGGTGGTCGCTAGTCACAGTGGTCTGTAGTACCGGGGTGGTCGCTAGTCACAGTGGTCTGTAGTACCGGGGTGGTCGCTAGTCACGGTGGTCTGTAGTACCGGGGTGGTCGCTAGTCACAGTGGTCTGTAGTACCGGGGTGGTCGCTAGTCACAGTGGTCTGTAGTACCGGGGTGGTTGCTAGTCATGGTGGTCTGTAGTACCGGGGTGGTCGCTAGTCACAGTGGTCTGTAGTACCGGGGTGGTCGCTAGTCACGGTGGTCTGTAGTACCGGGGTGGTCGCTAGTCACAGTGGTCTGTAGTACCGGGGTGGTCGCTAGTCACAGTGTTCTGTAGTACCGGGGTGGTCGCTAGCCACAGTGGTCTGTAGTACCGGGGTGGTCGCTAGTCACAGTGGTCTGTAGTACCGGGGTGGTCGCTAGTCACGGTGGTCTGTAGTACCGGGGTGGTCGCTAGTCACAGTGGTCTGTAGTACCGGGGTGGTCGCTAGTCACAGTGGTCTGTAGTACCGGGGTGGTCGCCAGTCACGGTGGTCTGTAGTGCGGGGGTGGTCGCTAGTCACAGTGGTCTGTAGTACCGGGGTGGTCGCTAGTCACAGTGGTCTGTAGTACCGGGGTGGTCGCTAGTCACGGTGGTCTGTAGTACCGGGGTGGTCGCTAGTCACGGTGGTCTGTAGTACCGGGGTGGTCGCTAGTCACAGTGGTCTGTAGTACCGGGGTGTTGTTGTTGTTTGGCTGGTGGTCGCTAGTCATGGTGGTCTGTAGTACCGGGGTGGTCGCTAGTCACGGTGGTCTGTAGTACCGGGGTGGTCGCTAATCACAGTGGTCTGTAGTACCGGGGTGGTCGCTAGTCACAGTGGTCTGTAGTACCGGGGTGGTCGCTAGTCACAGTGGTCTGTAGTACCGGGGTGGTCGCTAGTCACGGTGGTCTGTAGTACCGGGGTGGTCGCTAGTCACAGTGGTCTGTAGTACCGGGGTGGTCGCTAGTCACAGTGGTCTGTAGTACCGGGGTGGTCGCTAGTCATAGTGGTCTGTAGTACCGGGGTGGTCGCTAGTCACAGTGGTCTGTAGTACCGGGGTGGTCGCTAGTCACGGTGGTCTGTAGTACCGGGGTGGTTGCTAGTCACAGTGGTCTGTAGTACCGGGATGGTCGCTAGTCACAGTGGTCTGTAGTACCGGGGTGGTCGCTAGTCACAGTGGTCTGTAGTACCGGGGTGGTCGCTAGTCACAGTGGTCTGTAGTACCGGGGTGGTCGCTAGTCATGGTGGTCTGTAGTACCGGGGTGGTCGCTAGTCACAGTGGTCTGTAGTACCGGGGTGGTCGCTAGTCACAGTGGTCTGTAGTACCGGGGTGGTCGCTAGTCACAGTGGTCTGTAGTACCAGGGTGGTCGCTAGTCACAGTGGTCTGTAGTACCGGGGTGGTCGCTAGTCACAGTGGTCTTTAGTACCGTACCGGGGTGGTCGCTAGTCACAGTGGTCTGTAGTACCGGGGTGGTCGCTAGTCACAGTGGTCTGTAGTACCGGGATGGTCGCTAGTCACAGTGGTCTGTAGTACCGGGGTGGTCGCTAGTCACAGTGGTCTGTAGTACCGGGGTGGTCGCTAGTCATGGTGGTCTGTAGTACCGGGGTGGTCGCTAGTCACAGTGGTCTGTAGTACCGGGGTGGTCGCTAGTCACGGTGGTCTGTAGTACCGGGGTGGTCGCTAGTCACAGTGGTCTGTAGTACCGGGGTGGTCGCTAGTCACAGTGGTCTGTAGTACCGGGGTGGTCGCCAGTCACGGTGGTCTGTAGTACCGGGGTGGTCGCTAGTCACAGTGGTCTGTAGTACCGGGGTGGTCGCTAGTCACAGTGGTCTGTAGTACCGGGGTGGTCGCTAGTCACGGTGGTCTGTAGTACCGGGGTGGTCGCTAGTCACGGTGGTCTGTAGTACCGGGGTGGTCGCTAGTCACAGTGGTCTGTAGTACCGGGGTGGTCGCTAGTCATGGTGGTCTGTAGTACCGGGGTGGTCGCTAGTCACGGTGGTCTGTAGTACCGGGGTGGTCGCTAGTCACAGTGGTCTGTAGTACCGGGGTGGTCGCTAGTCACAGTGGTCTGTAGTACCGGGGTGGTCGCTAGTCATAGTGGTCTGTAGTACCGGGGTGGTCGCTAGTCACAGTGGTCTGTAGTACCGGGGTGGTCGCTAGTCACGGTGGTCTGTAGTACCGGGGTGGTTGCTAGTCACAGTGGTCTGTAGTACCGGGATGGTCGCTAGTCACAGTGGTCTGTAGTACCGGGGTGGTCGCTAGTCACAGTGGTCTGTAGTACCGGGGTGGTCGCTAGTCACAGTGGTCTGTAGTACCGGGGTGGTCGCTAGTCATGGTGGTCTGTAGTACCGGGGTGGTCGCTAGTCACAGTGGTCTGTAGTACCGGGGTGGTCGCTAGTCATGGTGGTCTGTAGTACCGGGGTGGTCGCTAGTCACAGTGGTCTGTAGTACCGGGGTGGTCGCTAGTCACAGTGGTCTGTAGTACCGGGGTGGTCGCTAGTCACAGTGGTCTGTAGTACCAGGGTGGTCGCTAGTCACAGTGGTCTGTAGTACCGGGGTGGTCGCTAGTCACAGTGGTCTTTAGTACCGTACCGGGGTGGTCGCTAGTCACAGTGGTCTGTAGTACCGGGGTGGTCGCTAGTCACAGTGGTCTGTAGTACCGGGATGGTCGCTAGTCACAGTGGTCTGTAGTACCGGGGTGGTCGCTAGTCACAGTGGTCTGTAGTACCGGGGTGGTCGCTAGTCATGGTGGTCTGTAGTACCGGGGTGGTCGCTAGTCACAGTGGTCTGTAGTACCGGGGTGGTCGCTAGTCACGGTGGTCTGTAGTACCGGGGTGGTCGCTAGTCACAGTGGTCTGTAGTACCGGGGTGGTCGCTAGTCACAGTGGTCTGTAGTACCGGGGTGGTCGCCAGTCACGGTGGTCTGTAGTACCGGGGTGGTCGCTAGTCACAGTGGTCTGTAGTACCGGGGTGGTCGCTAGTCACAGTGGTCTGTAGTACCGGGGTGGTCGCTAGTCACGGTGGTCTGTAGTACCGGGGTGGTCGCTAGTCACGGTGGTCTGTAGTACCGGGGTGGTCGCTAGTCACAGTGGTCTGTAGTACCGGGGTGGTCGCTAGTCATGGTGGTCTGTAGTACCGGGGTGGTCGCTAGTCACGGTGGTCTGTAGTACCGGGGTGGTCGCTAGTCACAGTGGTCTGTAGTACCGGGGTGGTCGCTAGTCACAGTGGTCTGTAGTACCGGGGTGGTCGCTAGTCACAGTGGTCTGTAGTACCGGGGTGGTCGCTAGTCACGGTGGTCTGTAGTACCGGGGTGGTCGCTAGTCACAGTGGTCTGTAGTACCGGGGTGGTCGCTAGTCACAGTGGTCTGTAGTACCGGGGTGGTCGCTAGTCATGGTGGTCTGTAGTACCGGGGTGGTCGCTAGTCACAGTGGTCTGTAGTACCGGGGTGGTCGCTAGTCACGGTGGTCTGTAGTACCGGGGTGGTCGCTAGTCACAGTGGTCTGTAGTACCGGGGTGGTCGCTAGTCACAGTGTTCTGTAGTACCGGGGTGGTCGCTAGTCACGGTGGTCTTTAGTTACAGGTTTTACTGTAGTGTTAGGTACCTCCGCCCGTACTACGTCATTCTCACCTTTCGTTCCGTTGGCCTGGGTAGCTACTTGCGCACCCATGTTTGCCATAGCTACCCAGGCCCTATATATTGCGTTGCCTCTCTTCAAATCTCTCTCAACTCTCCTCGAATAATCGCTAGTCATAATGTAGTTGTTGCGTTGCGTTGCGTCGCTCTCTTGAGTCAAGCTCTCTCTCTAGCCATAATGTAGTTGTTGTGTCAGAACGTTCAATAATGTAGTTTCAACAGTAGTACTGTATCTACTATCTACTTATGACGGTCATTTTCTGGTGTGGTCACCAAACTAGACTGTCTATACACAAGCTACGTGCCTGCAATCCTCAATCAAGGAGTGATTAGAGAACCACTATAAAACAGAAGGGTTACAGTCTCGCCAATCAGAGTGCTAGATGCCCAAGTGCAGAGCTCGTCACAACAACAGCCACAACACAATCTTCCTCCTCTTCTGCTTGGAGAAACAATATTATACAATCAGGTAGTTCGGGGCTGACAAGTTCACCCGTCTCATGCCCACAACCCAATTACTACCACCACTCAACGCACCCCTTCCCCCCCCCCCAACTCACCCCCCCCCCCCACCACCACCACCCAAATCACTCCTGCCCCCCCCCCCCCACCACCACCACCCAAATCACTCCTGCCCCCCCCCCTCCACCACCCAACTCACTCCCCCCCCAACCCCACCACCCAACTCACTTCCCCACCCACCACCCAACTCACTCCTGTCCCCCCCCCCCCCACCCCACCCCCCCAACTCACTCCTGCCCCTTCCCCCAGCAACCTAGCAACCTAGCAACCTAGCAACCTAGCAACCTTCGCTTTCTTGTTATTTGGCAACTTGCCCATTAGAATCTGCGAAGTAAAATAAACAACAACAACAACCCACTCCACAGTGGAAATAACACACAAAGAGTAGCATCGGGCTTATGCTTGAAGAAATCCGATCCAGATGGCAGCCGTAGTATCACTCACCAGCAAATACATATAATTGCGCAGTTCCTTCACCGAGGTCTAGGCAGAGGTCACCGGGAACGTTGGGTACAATTTCCCCGGAAGTCGTCACGTTAAACTGCTGGTTCCCATACTTGCCTTTCCTAACATTGCAAGAGAGAGGTAGATGAAACAAACACACAGAATATCCTACGAGAGTTGCAGTGTTTCGCGGCTTCGCCCAAGCCGATGGAAAGGGTAAAGAAGCAGGAATAGAACATGCCCTTGAAAATATAATCAGTACAGATGTAGGCACAGAATGTGTACATATGTGCTAGTGTGTGTGTGCGTGTGTGTGCGTGTGTGCATGTGTGGGGGGTGCGTACATGCGTGCGTGCGTGTGTGGAGGGGTGTTTACAAGTGTTTGTGTGTGTGGGGGGGGGGGGCATGTGAGTGTGTGCATGCATGCATATGTACATACGTATGTAATTGTATCTGCAACATAACAGTCCCAGTACTCACTCATCTTTACAGTCAAACATCTGCACTACAGGTCCAGAGTAGTTGTACACATCCAGACATGTTTTAGAGCTGGCTGACTGACTGTGTATCTCCCCACCAGCATCTAGCACCCACTGCTGCTTGCTGGAACCATCACAAGGCATAGCCATCACCTGTACACCAGGTTGTACACACACATACACACACACACACGGTGCAGAAAACGGTGCAGAACACGACTTCTACCCCGCTACAACACTAATCCAGGTAAATCACTGATGTTGCCTGGCCAGCCTCCTCACAGACACAGGGGCGTAGCAGCCGCTCCGGCCGGTCCGGCTTTGGTCGGACCACTTTTTCGCCGGACCACGTTTTTTCGAAGGCCCTGCAAGGCTGCATGGCCTACACCAGGGAGTCGTAGCGAGTCGTACGACTTCCTGGCTTGCACCAGGGATCCCTACGCGTAACACATGCCAGTGTACGTGCATGTATGGCTACCGGTATGGCCTCCGACCATGTACACTGTGTTATGCGCATCCCCGGACGCTTTTCGCTTGCATGCCTTCGCTGATCCGCTGTTTTTGCGTTCCGCTTTTTCCAAAGAATTCTCGTACTAAGTTGTGTGTCTTTTTCCTTTCTGATTGCTGCTTGTGTGGACACCACGGAGGCTCATCAGGCACCCTAATTTCAAAAAAAATCAGGGCGGAGATCCCCCCGGACCCCCCCCCCCCCCTGGCCGGACCACCGCCAACGGCGGTGCTACGCGCCTGAGATATGCCCCCCCCCCTCCCCCCCCCCCCCCCACACACATGCCCACAGACATGCCTCCCCCTCGCCCACACACACCATGCCCACATATATGCCCCCCCCCCCCACACACACACCATGCCCACAGACATACCCCCCCCCCCACACACACACGCACATGCCCACATGCACATGCACACACACACACGGACATGCCCCCCCCCCCTCCCGACACACGCACACACACACGCTCATGGCCACATCCGCGTGCACACACACACAGACAGACACAGACACACACATCCACACCCACACACATTCCTCCACACACACATACACATGCCCCCCCCCACACACACACACATGCCCACATGCCCTTGCAAGCTCAAGACCAACACGCAATGACAGCAGACTCTTTCAGTACAGGGAGCATAGTACCAGTCCTACCTGACCACGTCCCTGATGACAGTCGATACACAGACCAATGCCCTTGTTCATGATGGTCATGTTCGTTTTATCATACACCCATTGCTGTAGAGAACACACCATACACACACTGGTGTCATGTCATGTCAACAGTATGGAGAACAGACTTGGGTATAATAATACCGTATTATCTCTAATATAAGCACGGTCCTTTATTTTTTCAATGTACCTCCGCCCCGTGCTATTAATGTAGGCGTTCCTTTATTGGAGACTGTTCCATTATTATTTCAACCTCATTTCAGAGGTTGGTGCACCGCGCGCGACTGACCATGATAACATGTACATGCAATGTGCGTACAGATACTACCGTATGGTGTCCTTTATTGGTAGGGAGTTCAGTTCCGGTCACAGAAAAGCGAAAAGTGCAGTCACAGCTCGCCTGTACAAAGTGAATGGGCGCCTCGTGACTGCAGTTCGAGATGCAGTTCGAGGCCCAAGTATCTTCTCCCGCGGCCTTTTCGGCCTTCTCGATGCTATTTTTAGGTAGCTGAGGTCATTACCTTTCCAATGGTGCCACACATGCCATGCTTCCAAAAATAATGCCTCCGCGCTTGGCGCGGATGCACTTCGAAGTACTAATTTCGACCAGATCCGTACTCGGCCCCACAAAGAACACCCGATTTTCGTGTTCAGCGGCCTCGAATTAGCCTAAACCAAGAGGATTCTAGAACATTGAGGCTCGCGCTTTATCACGGTAGAAGGAAGATGATCACAGAAACCAGCCCACGGCGATTTCCTGGAGGTAGACGAAAAAAATCGAGTGAACTGCGCACACGCTGTAGAAGCAGTGACGGGGAAAACGTGTGACTTATGCAAGTAGGCGCGCACGGCATGCGTGCACACTGCATGCATGCACACATCCTGTATCACCATGTATGTACCAGATAGTGCAGTGCTGGACGGAAACCACACGGCTCACATACATACTTGCATTTACTTCTGTGACTACTTTCTCCCCCGTTTTCCGATCTTCAATCGACTATAACTCTAGATTGCCTTGGAATTTTGGGTTCAAATTTTCACAGGTTGTTTCTCACACCTTCCCGGTTTAGAAAAACTAGCGTTTTATGCGAAACTCGCGAATTTGGTTTTTCAATTGAAGTCCCTATTATTGGAGGCCCGGGTGGTTTTCAGAGCACTTCACAGTGTGCTTATAATGGAGACTGAGCACTTTATTTTTTGAATGCCGCCCCAAGGTGTTCTATTATTGGAGACGTGCTATTATTGGAGACTGTGCTTATATTAGAGATAATACGGTAATAGCTTGTGAATAGAAGTAAGGGTGCGGCGCCTGGCAGTTTCATGGCTAAAATAGGCATTCGAGCAGACAAGCTCCTTTGCATAACTCCGCAAAACACTGAACATCTTTTTCACACCCTTGGTTAGGTTTAGTAACGTTTCGGCATTTCACCATCATGAGGTCATACTATGACCTGATTATGGCGTGCAGCATTATAGGAACGAACTTGTCAGCCCGAATGCCTTTCTTCTAACTTGCAAATAGTGACCCTATCTTTCGACTAAGTGACCACTGAACAGAATGCTCTTTTTTAACATTTAAGAAACTCCAATACTCCAATAATGGTCCCTTCGCTGCGAATCAAATCAATTGTGTTCCGCCATTTTTTCGGGCCTGGCTCATGACCAGGATGAGAACAGACACACATGCACGTACACGCACATGCACACACATGCAAGTCCACACATACACACCAATATGCACACACACACACACACACACACACACACACACACACACACACACACACACACCTCAGACCGCAGACACTCCAGACCTGCCCATCGCAAAAGCGATGACAGCGAACAGCTATGTTAGACATAGCAACTTTTGCTGGGATTACGCCATTCAACAGCTTGCAAGGCTGATGAATTGACTGCCACTATCTGTAGCCTGGTCAACACCACACAGCTGATTGAAGTGGCTTTTTTTCTGGCCAGTGAATCCCACACAAGCACACACACACACACACACACACACACACACACACACACACACACACACACACACACACACACGCATGCACACACACACACACACACACACACACACAGACAGACAGACACACACACACACACACACACCTGGTACCTGGTAAACACTGCCATTACGGTAATGTGTCCCATTGCGGGGCCGACAACATGGAACGACGAACAACGGCAACATTGGAAAGTCGGCAGTCCGCCGAGAGGTCGAGGGCCCATGTTCAATTGGCACCACGAGAGCCATCTCCGGCAGCTATGGATTTCTCTCTCACACACACACCACACACACACACACACACACGTGCGCGCGCACGCATGCATGCACGCACGCACACACACACACACACACACACACACACACACATACACACAGGCCTGTGCAACAGATCAGCACACACCACGTTACCTGTGTTACACTGGAGCTACACTTGACAGCTACGACATCCCTCGGTGACTTGGTGCTGAAGTAGGTGACAATATGAGAAAACATTTCAAAGTCATTTTAAGCTGGCATCTCTCTTCAATGCAGTATATCAGTCGTCAATTGTGCAATAGCCAAGATGTAACCGATTACAAATTACGCAAGCATTACAGTGGACACGTGTGTATGGCTGGGGGGGGGGGGGGGCTGCCTGTGCATGCATGTGTATGCAGGTGTGTGTGTGGGGGGGGGGGGCATGTGCGTGCATGCGTGTGTGTGTGTGTGTGTGTGTGCGCGTGTGCGTGCGTACGTGCGTGAGTGCATGCTTGTGCATGTGCGAGTCGTGCTATCCCCACCTGTTTGTGAATTCTTGGTGAACCATCTTGCCCTGCACACCCATAGGATCTTGATTGATTGCCAACACCTGCACACAACAACACAGTCACAGTTGGCCGTCAGAAGAAGAAATAATACCACCATTCTTGCGAAACTAGGCTGGAGGCTGAGTTTTCCGCATTCGTAGAAACGCCACCATCCTCTACGGATCAAGGCGAAGACGCAACTCCTAAAGCGGTGGGAGGTGAGTAGATCAGACCCACCACAAAGTGGTCAAAGACCGAAAAATCCCATTCACGGCATCCATGAGCTGTCAGAAATCAGGTAACTTGGGCTAGAGGGAGAGGGGTGGATGGGGAGAGGGTTAGGGTGGCAGGGAGGGGGGGGGGGGGCAGCAGAGGCCACTGGCATGGTGTACCGGAAAGTACTTCCATTGTTCATTTTTACATCAGAAAGCTTTGACCGCGAAGAGTGAAGGTTTGGACATATACAACAAGGACAGGTGTATAAATAGAGAGAAAGGAAGGAGTATGCAAGAATAGTCAAGTTCTTCCGACCCTTCGCCACCACACTATCGGGTCGGCATCCTGTTTGAGTATGCAAAAGTAAACCAACCAACCAACTAGCCAATGCACCCCATCAGTGGGCTTCACTTTTATGGGGTGTTGGCTGTTTGCAGCTTGTAGATACACCTCACTATCGTAAGTTGCTGTAAGACATGTAAATATAATGAGGAAATAAATCTAATGTTTTAACGACTGGCATTTCTTCGTTATAACTTCTGTTCATGCTGTAATGCCTGGCATGTTTTATGTGTGGATATGCCCGAAAACTGCAAGATCATTAACTTATCCTCTCGTTAACCTGTGAATTTTGGACAATCGTTAAATTTGTGACTCGTTATAATAATGGTGTACTAGCTGTGCTAGTACTTGTTAGCAACAATCCAAACTAGCGCACACACTGCACTGCATTGCTTTGTACCGCATTCAAGACTGACGTCATGCGCTTTGTTTTGCTGCGTAATCACAAATGGCACCAGCCCATTTTGCGGAAAAGAAAAACAAATCTTGCTTGCCCTGTTGTGCTCTTCCAGACAACGGATCGTGCTTCAGCAGTGTTTCTTTTCCTTTCGTAGCTTTGCTGCCAGCCCGAGTGTCACCTCGACACTGTATTTCTTCAGTATGTCTGACCTAACTGTCGACACTGCCAAGGCAATGCCTTGCCAAGCCCCCGCGGCGAGCCTTCTCAGCGCGGCTTGAATCCGAAAGGAAACTTAGTAAAAGTATTTTACAGGGCCGTTTGCTGGCACAACTAGCCCTTGGTAGTGAGGTCTGCTCCGGCCAGGAGAACCAGCAACATGACACTGACAGTGCGGACACGGCTCGCGAGCCCAGAAGCCCGACTTGCACCAATGCCTCCTCCGCCAGCTCAGGTGACGCGGGCTCAACGGATCTCTGCGCTCCCGTAGATCTACGTGACGAGGTGTAGTCGGCTTTGTCGGCCGCCATTTTATTATTATCGGAGAGCATTGTACCGCTCCTCACCCAAGGCCAAGGCAATGCGGCTGCTGCCGCCACTACGCCAGGCCAAGCTCCTGTAACCCACCCGATCAGCCACTTGCACCAGCTGTGCCCAAGGCTGTGCAAGAACGTATCTTGCGAGGGGAGTTCGTAGATTTTTCAAGTTTGTTGCTTGAAATTCTTGCACACTTCCGGCCCAACATTCCGGCTGGTTCACAGCCCGAATAACGATAGCCATCTAAATATCGTTGAGTCGGATGACCGTACGCGAAGCAGGTGCGTCGCAAGGTTCACGATAATTATACATGTAGCTACCCGGCTCGAGGCATGGACCACATACATGTCTGTTATCACGGCTGCTGCCCTGCACCGCACTGCTGAACTGCTGAACTGATTGCGTACCAGCAGTTGATCCTGACTGCTAACCGCCAGTTCTTCCCAAGCGCGTGGCTAGAGTACGACCGCCAGCTGCGGCTGCTCGTGGCCCAGTAACCAGGCACGAAGAGGTTGGACACCATCAACGTGAACCTATGGCAGATAGCTGTCACAGGCCATGCACACCCAAAATGCGCTCAATGTAAGACGGCCCATCCAGGGGCGGTTTGTGTCCTTTTCGTCCCCAAGCCAGCAGCATTTACCTCCAGTGGTCGCAACCATACCAGCGACGGCCAAGAAATCTGCCGCAACTTCAATGGAGGTCGCTGTTCTTCGTCGTCGTGCCGCTTCTCCCACACCTGCAGCCAGTGTGGCAAGGACCACCCATGCATCATGTGCAACCAGCAGCAGCGCGGAGCCAATCGGCCACCCCGCCGCTCCTAGCAGAATGGCTACTGAATAGCTTGACTCGGTACGTAGCTTCTTTCCTATACACTCTGCAGACACCACACTGCTAGCTGCCCACTTTGCCCGCCTGTTACGTAACCACTCATATCAATAATGTGTTGTGTATGTTCTCCATGGCCTGCGCCGTGGCTTTACTCTTGGATCTGCCGGCCAACACGACATTTCGGTTTTCTCTAATAATCTACCCTTGGCTTTCACTCACTCGGCATTTATATCCGAGCAATTAGCTGCTTCCTGCGCCCGCAGCGAGACCACAGGCCCATTTCCGTCACCTCCATTTCAGTTCATGCGCCGCTCTGGTATTGGTGCCATCCCCAAAAAGAACGGCAAGCTGCGAATGATCCACCATCTGTCTAGTCCGGAAGGCACCGGCGCGAACGACAGCATTCCTGCCGAGCCGCTCTCTCTCTGCACTACGCGAGCATTGACAACGCGATCAACATCATCATGTCATGCCCACAGCCTGTGTATTTGTCCAAGCTCGACGTACACAGTGCATTTCAGCAGATCCCAGTCCGCCGTCAGGACTTCGCTGGGAAGGCTCCTACTACTAGGAGCGCTTTCTGCCTTTCGGCCTCCGCTCCAGCCCAGCCGTCTTTGACTCAGTAGCCACAGCAGTCAACTGGATCATGCAGCACGAGTTTGCTATAGATCACCGGCTTCATTACCTCGATGACTTTCTCGATATCTCCACTGGTTTGGCTGCAGCCAACCAGCAACTCACCATCCCCCTCCGGGCATTCACGTATCTCGGCACTCCTCTTTGCTCCATCCCAGCTCGAAGGGCCATCACCATCATTGACCTTCCTTGGTATTTTCCTAGACTGCGGCTACCAGAGGACAAGCTGTCCGAGATCCGTTCGCCACTCATGGCTACTATCAGCGAGCGCAGCATCGGCCAGCGTCAACTCGAGTCCCTCCTGGGGAAGCTCACTTTTGCTGCCCGAGTCATCGTTCCTGGACACACATTCATGCGTGAACTATGATCAGCGTGCCCTGAACTGTATCTGTGTATGCGAGTGCGGTGCATAAAGCCCACCTTGAGAATGGGTTTGCCGGCCCCTTAGTAGATGCGAGGCTTCTGGAGAGGGTGTTGAAGGGCATCCAGCGATGCCATGGTACGGCTGTACTCACCCCTCGCCTTCCTATAACTATGCCAATCCTACGACACCTGACGGATGCACGCCGGAAAAGTAGTATCCTGAATGGCCATGACAAGCTGCTCTACCAAGCCGCCATGCTGCTTCTTTGGATTTCTTCGGTGTGCTGAATTCACTAATGGCATCACACGGGGCTGTACTAGCTCCCCTGGTGACGGACGCCTGCAACTCTTCCTGCTTTCATCCAAGACGGACCCATTCGGTAAAGGCGTTACTAGTGACATTGGCCCGTCTGTACCGCCGTACTGCCCGGTCCGTGCCATTGTTAGCTACCCATTTGTCACTCGTCGCGAGGGACCAGAGCAACTCTTGTTCGTACTCTCGAACAGACAGCAGCTGACCAGGCAGTCATTCACAGTAACAGTATGGTCTCTTGTCACTGCGGCAGGTGTACCATCCCAGTCGAACTACTCCGGGCATTCGGTCCACATTGGTGCAGCCACCACCGCTGCTATGGCTAGTGCCCCGACTCCTTCTTCCGAGTGGCAGGTCAGTGGAAAGAGCGATGCGTGTCTATGCTACATCCGGACTACAACAAGCGCTAAGCGCCAGCTATCGTCCCGGCTTGCTGCCGTGCCATGGATGCCATGATCCCCAACTCGGGTGAGTAATGAGCTACTGAACTCTAGCTGCGCAATGCTTGCCTGTGCTGACATAAATTGACCCTTGCTGTGCGTCAATAGTGCTTAGCTAACGGAGTGCTGGTTTCATGGGTCCACTCTCACAACTGGTGTTATCTAGCTATTTGCTGCGGCTCTGCCTTGCGCTATTATTACATCCATTTAGCATTGCAGCTCTACTTTGAGCTAACAGCAGCTCTACTTTGAGCTAACAGCAGCTCTACTTTGAGCTAACAGCAGCTCTACTTTGAGCCAACCGCAGCTCTACTTTGAGCTAACAGCAGCTCTACTTTGAGCTAACCGCAGCTCTACTTTGAGCTAACAGCAGCTCTACTTTGAGCTAACAGCAGCTCTACCTTGAGCTAACAGCAGCTCTACTTTGAGCTAACAGCAGCTCTACTTTGAGCTAACCGCAGCTCTACTTTGAGCTAACAGCAGCTCTACTTTGAGCTAACCGCAGCTCTACTTTGAGCTAACAGCAGCTCTACTTTGAGCTAACAGCAGCTCTGCTCTGAGCTAACAGCAGCTCTGCTCTGAGCTAACACCAGCTCTACTTTGAGCTTCAAACCAGTTGTTTCGAAACCAGCACTCCTCAATCCAAAGATGCCTCTTTGTTGACTTGTTTGTGTGAGGGATGGGGCTAACATATCTTACGGTAGTACATTGCACGCCCAAACTGTACCTCAGCGTTTGTCAGTATGGCCAGAATGTCCGCAGTCATCTTGGTCAGGTCGTTGCCTAGCAACAGGGGAGCTTTCAAAATGCACCAGAATGCCATGTGCGTTTTGTACTCCTCCAGTGTCATACCTCCGTTGCCTGTGCACACACGCACACAAACACACACACACACACACACACACACACACAGAGTATGCAATACATTGTGTGTGTGTGTGTGTGAGAGAGTTACTCCATATTGCTGCAGTGAGGTTGCTGTTCACAGTATTCTACTGAGCTGCTCAACGAATTCCGATCGCGTGAGTAAAATTCGCGCCCTGCACCAGTTCACCATCCCAGTGTCCGCAGGTCTAGAGCTGCATAGCAGCACCCGACGCGGCATTGACTCCCTTAATTGCATTTCATTGAGCAGCACTGAGCTTCAACAACTGACTAGGGTAAGTCACTCTTCCACAATCCCAATGGCCAGTTCTCATGCACAGCCGGGTGAAGGGAGGTTTGTAGACCGTATTATCTCTAATATAAGCATGGTCCTTTATTTTTCAATGTACCTTCGCCCCGTGCTATTAATGGAGACGTTCCTTTATTGAAGACTGTTCCATTATTATTTCAACCTCATTTCAGAGGCATGTTGCCATGCCAAATTCATGTCAGACACACACATTTCAGGGGGTTTTCGCCGGTACAGATAATGAATTTACACAGTGTGCTTATAATGGAGACTGAGCACTTTATTTTTTGAATGCCGCCCCAAGGTGTTCTATTATTGGAGACGTGCTATTATTGGAGACTGTGCTTATATTAGAGATAGTACGGTATACAGTCAACATTGAGAATAACGACCCTCAGTTGGGCACCGTGTTGTGTTGTTATTCGCGAGATGTCATCATCAATGAGGTTGAAAGTATGCAATAATATGGCTACTTGGTATGAAGATAGTGTCGATATTCGTGATTTGACGGTGTTATACCTGAGGTTGTATTCGCGCGGTTGACTGCAGTGACATTCCAGCAGGCAGTCTAAACTGTCCATACTTCTAATCCTTGCATACTAGAAACACTGTCCTGTGAAACGTGAAATGCATTACTTTGAGTGGCTGCACTTCATGACACTTGAGTACCACACAACGCTCCACGCGAATCAACCGACAAAGGAAGGTGTCTGTGCTCGTGTAAGGCTAGCTGTGTGAGTCTTTCACAACGCTTGTGCAGCACGCTCACAATATGTAGAAACACACAAAACTACAAGAGGGCCAAACATTGACGCCCCCAGTTACTGATTGAAGGGGTGTCGGTCGCAGCGTCTGCAATATTGACACAAGGCACTGGGTGGCAAAGCCGGCATTCTTGTTGGCCTAGCATTCTAAATAAATCCTTGAACCCAGGCAATGAATGAGAACCGTATAGGTACAGTGCTGGTGGCATGCTTGTATGCAAGGGGGGGGAGGGGGTCTGACAATGTTTGTGACTTGATACACTGGTGTCTTCCATGATCGCCATGCCAGCATAAGCAGTATATGCATGTGGTAGGGATACTCAAAGCCCTGCTGATGAGACCTAACAAGGTTGAAACAGCTAGCTGAAAGGAGCTCGAGGGTTATTCATTATCCATAGTTATTCATCCCCACCCCCACCCCTCACCCACAGACACACACAAGCCCTCACATTCACACTCACAAACACATACACACACCCTGGCAAAATGAATACCAAGGATTCCTTCGCATTAGGAAAGGAGGCAACCAGTCTCTCATTTGCCTCACCTATTTCCAGCATGTCCAGATCGTTCCAGAATCCCTGCACACAGCAGAAGAATACACAGAGTGACACGTCATGTTCCGAGCACAAACACTAGTCAGTGCAGCCTGGGGTGATAAACACACACACACACACACACACACACACACACACACACACACACACACACACACACACACACACACACACACACAAACACACACACACACACAAACACACACACACACACACACACAAACACACACACACACACACACACACACACACACACACAAAAACACACACACACAAACACACACACACACAAACACACACACACACACACACACACAAACACACACACACACACACACAAACACACACACACACACACACACACACAAACACACACACACACACAAACACACACACACACAAACACACACACACACACACACACACACAAACACACACACACACACACACACAAACACACACACAAACACACACACACACACACACACACACAAACACACACACACAAACACACACACACACAAACACACACACAAACACACACACACACCACACACACAAACACACACACACACACACACACACACACACACACACACACACAGAGAAAGTATGGTAGAGGGGACACTGTTCTAAAGTACTTTACACTGAACTTCTTCACCGTAATCAAGAGTAGATAACCTCCAGGAGTGTGAACTGCCTGCACAACCTCTATACAGTGCTGAGGCGGCAGAACTGCACATCACGTGACATGGTTTAAAAAGGTTACGCTATCGAACAGTGCAAAGTGACCACAAGAGAGTTGAACCAAAGCAGGGTCGCGTACAACCCTGTATCCATCATGCACAGGGTGCAAATAATGTGTGTGGGTTGGTCACGTCATGTGATGTCCTGTCGTCGCAGACCCCGTAGCTGGAGTTGCACACTCTTGAGGGTTATGTACTAGTGGTGTAGTGCACTGTCCTGTGCTGTACTGTCCTGTGCTGTGCTGTCCTGTGCTGTGCTGTGCTGTCCTGTGCTGTCCTGTGCTATGCTGTACATGAGTGTACGGGCTGTTGGTACTTACAGGATGTGCATACTGTGAAAGGTTCTGCTTCTCTCCCTGCATGACCAGACTGAGCATACTGCCGAAATTGTCTCCAATGTCATGACCAACACTGTATACAATGGGACACACACACACACACACACACACACATATGCAGACACACACGTCCACAAACACACACATATGCAGACACACACGTCCACAAACACAAACACACACACACACATACTTCTTTGAAGTATGCATCACAGCATTTGGACACACGCATATAGACAGCACCCAAACTTCCCTGCTTTTGAAGAGCTAATTCAGTACTTCAACCACACATCTTCATAATGTCCAGGAGAATATGGACTGATATTGAGCACAAGCTGCAAAATGGTGTTTTACCAAAATGCACAGAGTGAACTCTTCTTAATAAAAACTCGGATGTTGAGCCAATAGTAATAATGTGAAGAGAAAAGGACTTATAAGTTACCAGTTATGTTTAACAGTCCACCAAGGTAACCAAGGTAACCAAGGTAACCAAGGTAACGAGATAATATTACTACAGTCAGATAGTGCGACAACAAACTCTCCTTCCCAAGAATTTAGCTACCATTCTCTACAGGTTAGTGAGAAGTGAGAAGTGCAAAATACAACAGTCTAGGCCATACAGTGACTGTAGCACAAGTCAGTGGTGTGAGAAAGGTGCTATTTGTTAAAGACATTAGTACTTCACTAGCCCTACATGCAAATCTGGCACCTTCCTGTGAGGCGGTATCTGTGAAGGAGGGGGGGGGGGGCTCTCTCTCTCTCTCTCCCCCTCTCTCTCTCTCTCTCTCTCTCTCTCTCTCTCTCTCTCTCTCTCTCTCTCTCTCTCTCTCTCTCTCTCTCTCTGGGGGGGGGGGGGGGGGGGGGAGAGATAGAGAAATATGGTGCCAAATGAGACTACTCTGCAGTTCTAAGTCAGCAAACACGGGGAAAGCTCTCACACAGCAGAGAATGTGTGGAAAGCTCGCACCCCGAAGCAAACATGAAAAACTCTCGCCACACAGCAAGCATATAGAAAGCTCTCGACCAACAGAAAGCATGTGGAAAGCTCACACCCTGATGCAAACATGACTGTCTTAGCGCATACATATACTGCAGTTCACGTTCACAACGTAAAACTGGGCAAGCAGTGCTAGCGGCTGCAGTCTAGCGGCTGCAAGGCCAGCGCCCAGTGGCCGCTTGACTTCTCAACGAATGTCAACATCCACAACACTACTAGAGAAACCAGGCACCTAAATTTAGATTTCACCCTAAAACGGCACTGAAATATGCACTGTACGTGCAGGAAGCGCTGGTTACCTAAAATTATACACCACACCTGAAACCTGGCAGGTCCCCGACACCAAAATTTAACTGCAAATAAAATTACACTTTATACAAAGTTGAACTCGGATAGTGAGCCAACTCAATTATGGTGAAAAGGGAGAAGGACAAAATGTTACGGGTTATGACTAACTGTCCACCAGCGTAACCAGATCATATGTCAGATCGCCAATGTCTCAGTACTCCTTGACAGTCTCGTGCCATTTTGTCGCACTCGCTGACTCTATATGATCTGGTTACATTGGTGGACAGTTAGTCATAACTCGTAACATTTCGTCCTTCTCCTTTTTCAACATGTTATACAGTGTATTTTACCGTCTCATGTTGGACACATTGTGTGCGTTGGCTATGGGCTCTGAACCCTTGACGCTGTGCACCATGGGCCTGCCGGACGCATGGATGCCTTCAAACATGTGGCCGTAGTCGGTGTCTGCATTGCCACCCTTGGGCACGTTGCAGTCGTCGTTCTTCACATAGTCTACACCCCATGCAGCTGTACACAAAACAAAACACACGGGATCGCCGTCACACACAAACCCATGATCTCACCACAGTGAATGCTGTATAGCAGGACATTTTCGGACGGGAATATTTTCGCAAAAAGCCGCATTTCGACCTTTTGTACGGATCATATTTTCGCACAGTGCCGCATGCAAAATGCACGAGTTCGCACGCAGTACCCCCGTGCCAAGGCGCATTGCATGCGTGTTATGGCTAGCTAGCTGTGACTGCACCGCGCCACTACGCCTACGCACTAGTCCTGGACGGGAGCCAGTTCATGATGTACTTCATGTATTCTGTACATAATTTCACATGAACGAATCTTCGTACGGAATTAATTTTAGTACAAAAGAGGCTGTGTACGAAATCGTACGAAAATAAATTCCGTCTAGTGCGAAGTGCCCGTGACTTCGAGGTCCGGACAATCGAGGTATGCGTGTGTCCATTACAATCGGTTTGGCGAGTAACTCTGAGCTCTACTGGGGAGAACGGATAAGCTTGCTGTTCAGTTTCCTCGGAGACAAGAATGCAATACTACTGATAGGAAGGACACACTTTCCTACAGCTTGCCGTCCGGAGATTAAGAGAAGTAGTGGTGTGCACGGGTAGTCGGGTACCCGTGCTACCCGTGGGGACCTCGGGTAGACGGGTACAGAACAGTACCAGAAAACTCGAAGTAACAGATGACATTATGTACAGTGCATGTGTACAAATTCATGTAATACTCCGTAAGTCTACCATGGTCTGCCCAGTGAGTGCGTTCGATTACGAACGCGAATCGATTACGAACGCGAATCGATTCACGAATCGATTCATGAATCGATTCGCGCTATTCACATCACCCGATGTGAATAGAGTGAATGGATTCCGAATCGATACCAGGGCTCATGACATGAAATTCGAACGACTTGAATGCATGCGAATGGATTCATGAATCGATTCAAGTGCATAATCGAACGCAGCCAGTGTGCAACGGAAGGCGTGCAGTGTGGTGCTACCATGGAAATATTACCCGACAGGGTGCCCGTGCCACCCGTGGAAAACTACCCGAACCCGGTACCCGAAGAAAATGCTACCTGACTCAGCCCTAAAGAGAAGTGTTACGTACCGTATGTCTTGGCATCGATCATCTCGTGTGAGTATGACCCGGGACGGTGCTGGCACGTGTACGTTCCACGGTCCGTGTACAACCCTGGAACAAGGGAGATTGGTAGATAAAACGGAAATGTATGTACACGTGGGCGTCGGTGCGCGCACACACACACACACACACACACACACACACACACACACATGTTATACACAATCTTCATCATTTTGCGAGAGCTGTGGCAATAGGCCCAGTGAGAAGGCAGATTTGCCTGTGCTTCTGGTGAAGGAGAATAAAGCTAAACAAACAAACACACACACATACGCATACACGCGCGCGCGCGCGCCCCCCCCCCCCCCCCCCCCCCCCCCACACACACTATTTAACAGTCTGCCGTCTACACTCAACGGCCGATAACATTCTCCTTTTTCAAACTGGTAGTTGCCTTGAGCTGGTTTAGGAGCAAAGCAGTGGGTCCCAATAGCTTGGCTATGGCAGTACAGCATTTCACTTGAAGGGCAACGTCATTTTTCATACATTGCCAGTGGACCGAATCTGTTATGATGCTCAACATAGGGTAGTGGATTTGAAAAATTCAAAATGGCATGCCCACGTACTATCAAGATTGTCCATCGTCAGTTGACTCCACCATTGTAGACAGTGATCCATGCCAGCACATACATGTACACATGGATCAGCACATACACACACGCACGTACGCGTGTACATACACACACGCACCCCCCCCCCCCACACACACACACATGGACACCCGCCTGCAGCCCCCTCCCCCATCCCATTCCGCCGGCATGGTGAATAGCGATACCCTTTTCCGAGTTTTCTTTTCAGTAGCTGCCATTGTGTGACTGCTTACCAAACATGAGCCCCTTAGACTTGATGTAGGCAATCATGCCGGTGAAATTCGGGAACTTGGTTTCATCCTGGACTATCACGCCTTCCGGAGTGCGGCTGTGTTGCCAGCAATCTGCACCAATATACACACACAAACAATAGATACTGTAGTTCAGATCAGTTTGTCATGTGACAACATTTGTGCAGAAAGTGATCACGTCATGTGACTGGATTTGTGCAGAAAGTGATCATGGCATGTGGACAGTGGAACCAACATGGCCACTGACATCATGTGACCTATAGATGCACACGGGTTGAGTAGAGTTGGAACCAACACGGCTCATGTGAAACCACTCCAAATCACAGAAATGTTCAGCACTCAGCCCTAGATCACTACAATGCAAACCATCCTGAACGAAAGGTGATCCGCACCATGATCGTACTGATCGTACCCTATGTGACACTCCTGCAGTTCTACAAGCTAGTAAACAGCTAGCCCAGCACGGTACGAGTTTCCCGGCGGGATCGGTTTACTGGACAGGGGCGTCGGACACGGTTCGGTCACTACACTATTGACCGTACAACGTTCTGCCCCAGGTACCCCGTGAAGCAATAAAATACACTGATCTGGGCTCTAAATTTCCGACTCCGCCACCCTCCCCCACGAGTAAATTGTACTTCAGGTGGCTGACCGCACCACACTAAAATACCTTCCGACGCCCCTGCTGGATCATGTGAATACAACATTGGACTTAGCAAGCTAGAACCGTCAGTAAACCGTTCCCAGCTATCCTGTAGTATAAATGCACGCGGCTCACCGTCCAAGTTAACGTAGACATAGCCGGCCTTCTGCAAGCCAGAACTGGCAAGCAGATCAGCAGTGCTGCGAATGAGCTCCTCATTCAGTCCGCAGCGGAAGTGGTTCCAGGAATTCCTGTGCCAGGGGCATACACACAGGATACATAGCAACACGTACATGCACACGTATGCGCTGTCATGGATTATGTTGTCTAATGGGTGTTTCTAAAACACGAAACTCTGAGTGAGTATCGGCAGAAGAAGACTTGGTTGTGTCATTGCTGTATGATTAGTGTATTACTGGTTCCGTCCAGTGGACATAGAGCACTACCATATTTCTCCGAATATAAGTCCCACCTTTTTACACTAAAATTCAAAGGTGAAAAAGAGACTTACAATCGAGCGTGACTTACTACTGAAGTCAATATATCAAATCAATATTGCTCAAACCTGAAAATGGGGGTGCGACTTATAATCGAGTGCGACTTATAAACGGGGAAATATGGTATACGCAGCCTGAGGACCTTAGACAGCTGTCTATGCACTGTTATAAATACCGGTATAGCTTTTTTAATCGTAGAGTAAAACCTGCCCTAGCCGGACGCCCTCGGTGCAGTGGAAACTATCCTGATAATGACGGGATGTCGCTTGATCCAGGGGTGCATGCTCGATCCACAGCACTTTGGTGCATGGAAGTGTGTCCGGTCAATACAGGATTCCGCTTGGACTGGTACAGTCTCGGCAAAACACATGTCCCACTGTACATGTACGGAAACCCCCTCGATAGGCGAAAGCCTTTGGGAAATCCTTAAACAATAAAAATTACAAATTACTACAAAATGTCATGTGACCTGTTCACGGTGTACTACAAAATGTCATGTGACCTGTTTACCGAGTACTACAAAATGTCATGTGATCTGTTTACCGCGTACTACAAAATGTCATGTGACCTGTTCACAATGTACTACAAAATGTCATGTGACCTGTTCACAATGTACTACAAAATGTCATGTGACCTGCTTACCGCGTACTACAAAATGTCATGTGACCTGTTCACAATGTACTACAAAATGTCATGTGACCTGTTCACAATGTACTACAAAAGGGCATGTGACCTGTTTACCGCGTACTACAAAATGTCATGTGACCTGTTTACTATGTACTACATGGTGCATCACTTCTCTGTGATGTCTAGGATCTATACAGTACTGCCAGGCTACAAAGAACGCTGCGCCGAAGAACAAACAGACTAGAATTTTACCAGATACATGATCGTACTGAAATGCAACAATTCTCCCACTTACCATCCCATGGGTGGAGTCAGCGCCACACCATCACCGATGACATGTGTGCCGTCCACACCGACACGCAATGCAGCTAGCACCACCACAGCGACACTCAGTACGATCGGCAGAGCCATTCTGGACACACGCTGAACAAAGCAGACATTGCAGATACAGTAAAACCTGGTACTACAGACCACCGTGACTAGCGACCAGCCTGGTACTAAAGACCACCTTGACTAGCGACCAGCCTGGTACTAAAGACCACCGTGACTAACGACCAGCCTGGTACTACAGACCACCTTGACTAGCGACCAGCCTGGTACTAAAGACCACCGTGACTAGCGACCAGCCTGGCACTACAGACCACTTTGCCAGGCACGGACGGTCTCACATTCATATATTATGGTCGTGCGGTGCAAACCTCCAAGTAAGGACCACCTGCCACTAAAGACCGCTTTCTCTGGCCCCAAGGGGTGGTCGTTAGTCACAGGTTTGAGTGTACATACAACCAAACACATGGGTATGCACACACATGCATAATACAACTGCAGTAAAACCTGTCAAGGTGACCACTCGGATAAGGCGACCACCTGTCCTAGAAGACCACTGCAGCCAGGACCAAGGGATGCTATTTCCAGTCAATTGGCCCTGGAAAAGGCGACCACCTGGTTACAGAGACCACATTTTGAAGGTCCATTGAGCGGTCGTCTTACACAGGTTTCACTGTACTCGGTTTGGCTCAATATATTTACATGCATAAGTTGTAAAATCCCGCTAGAGCGCCCCGTCTCTCCCATGTGTCCCTCCCTGACTTCTTGTCAGGGAAGTGAGAATCCTCGTATGACTCTGCGAAGTGTGATGCCGTACCGCACTTCAGACGCGTGCTGGACCCGGTTGGAAATGGACGCAACAATCCACACCCTTTTGACCAGGGATCACACAAACCCTGGGTTTTTTATGGGTCTGTATGACTTCCTGCTCTTGACCTTTGGTCGGTGCACGAGACACACATACAGTTTTCATGGGCGAGTACTTTTTCATGTAGTGTCGAATGCGGCAAGTAGGACTCGCCCATCCGCCCCTCCCCACCTGGACCTACTCGAAGGGTGGCGGAGGTAGGGGCGCTCTGTCGGGATTGTACGGTAAAAACTGATGTGGACACGGAAATCCGGCGGCATGACCGGACCAGTTTGATCGTGGTTTTAAGCGCTTATTGGATTATCCAGTTTGTCTGGACCGATATCGTGCAATTTTGTTTGAAAACATTGGGAACGTTTAGCTTCTCATCAACAATTTATTTGCCCAGGTTCAGCAGTCCTTATCTGCTTGCAGTGGTGGTGTGGAGTTGGAGTTGTTTGTCAAGCCCAGTCATAGTGGTGTGCATCTGTCATACACATGATCGTTACCGTTGCAGATGAAGACGTCAGTCGCTGGGGAGCAATTCAGACGTGCCCACAGGAACTCCTCAACAAATGCCAGCAAAGCAAGGGGAGAGAAGAAAGTAGACCAGCTTCTAGCCGACAACACCTACCCACAGCATGCCATTAGCACAGCCAAACACAACGCCAGCAATCCACGCAGATCATGCCGAGAGCACCCACCCACAGCCATCCTCCAGGCGCCATTCGCGAATGCCCGTTTGGCTCGTGATGTTCGCCGTACCGTACGTTCGTTCAGTAAAGACGTCCGTGTAGTATTCCAGCCTGGTCGCTCGCTAAAGGATAATTATGTTGATGTCGTCATAGTTGTCTCGCCCTGAGTGCCCAAGAGTGCACCAGAAGAAGAAGAAACGACGATGAAGGCCTGTTGAGTGTCGTGCCTGTGATGCCGTATACACGTTGGTCAATGTGTGTCCCAGGATGTCATTTACTCAACGTTGTGCTCGGTATGTGAGGAAGAGTATGTTGGTGAGACGGAAAGAAATGTTCGTAAACGTTTTGAAGAGCATTGTGGAGAGGCAAAAACACGGGCAGTGGGCACACCGTGGGGAGAACATTACGCACATCACCACCCACATCACACCGACGTTGCCGTACCCGTCACCAACGGTTCAATTCTCGCCACCCAGTCATCCCTTGCCAACCGTCATATCCGTGAAGCTATGTTTATTCGTGATAGGCATCCGTCTGTGAACAGGGACTGTGGCTGGAGGCTTCTGGACAAGGTGTGAAAGGTGTGAAACTTGTATGTACAGTGCTTGGTCTGAGTGTAGGTGTTGTGTTGGATTGTGCCCTACATGTGACACTCCAAGCGTGAGCTTCCGATGTGAAATAAATAATATTATAAAATTTAATAATAAAATGAATTACAAGATTGATTGGAGACTAATACGGAATAGCAAAACGCTCAACTGTCAGTATTTACGTTGTTCACGTACCGTGCAATTGATGAAGACCGTTCAGAACTCGCTGTCGGAATGGACAAGATCGCTATCCTAACGGGCAGGACGATAGCTAACACCTACACTCCTTCCGGGCGTTTGACATAAAAGCACGAATGTTTGTCTTGCTCTTCAACGTTGCGTTGGGAGACTGGGTGGACAGTCGAGTCAGCAATGGTGACGCCAGCGGACTACAGGTCTAAAAACATGGATTTGCGTGTCACTATCAGAAAATCGCTACAGTCGTCTGTAGAGTGTAGTACAGAAGCTTCGCGCGCTATGCTACATCATACATGAGTTACGTACATGGCAAGGCATGATGTTGATGACCATGAATGAGAATGGCATGATGACAGCGTAGGCGCCTAGGCATAGCTAGCATGCACGAGACTTGACTTCTGACAAGATCAAAATCCGATCGATCTCAACCTCCCGGCTGCCGACGGGTCACGTGACTCACGCGTCCGACCAGGGTGCATGCAGGGTGCGTGCAGGTCCGACTCTGTGTCACATCATTATCATGTACATGTACCGGCACATTTTGATTTTATTATTTTTTGTACAATGTGTATGGTACATGTAGTACAAAAATTATATATACAGTCGGTATCGCCTATAAGGTTGGCGGCTATAGTAATATACCGGATATAGTGATCAATTTCTCAAATTCATTTTCATTTGCCATAACTAAGTATACACAATTATCGCGTATAGTAATAATCGCCTATAGTAATATATCGCCTATAGTGATCACATTCTTATTTCAAAAGACCTTCATTGCATTATTTTTGCATCGATTATAGTGATTGATGTAAAATCAAGTGGTGTCAGAGGAGAACAGGGTGTTACTTCTTCGTGAAGAACTAACTTGTCCAGTGTTGTTTGGTGAGTTCTGCTTGTAAAAGTTGCCAAATATGCCTCCATCGTGAGGAAATGCTGATGTTGTGTGACATGAGCTGTAGCCAGCTATGCAGTGCGTATGTGCACGACGCCCTGAGTCGTTTGACACCCCACTCGCATACATTGCATGCAGTATCGGTCATAGTGATATATCGCTTATAGTGATAACATGCTCAAAATCAAACACCAACGCTATAGGCGATACTGACTGTATATAAAAAAAAGTAAATTATCGTGTCCGTTCCAGAAGGGAACTCACGACAGCCGCTAACACCCGATAAACCCTAGCGGCAGATGCAGCGCCTAACGGTGGGGGTGAGTGGGTAAGTCTCACAACCACTGGCACAAGTGCCGAAAACGACCCCATTAGCTGCGTCCATGTACCCCTTGTGCCTGGTCACAAGTTCCTAGTTGACTGTGGGTAGCAGCACGGCTGGAAAAACCGCTCCCAGGCAGGACTTCAACCAGGTACCTCTCGTATCTCAATCATGGTCTTTGACCAACCCACTGTGCCTGCCTGGTCAACAGAACAAAAGGGCAGCTCAGCCAGATTGCCACCCAGATAGGCATTATATTGGCGGATAATGCTCGAAAAGGTGGCAGATTCTGCTCGAAAAGCAGTGAAATTGGCAGAACCATACAAACCTTATGGCGGGCAATTCCTCGAATTCTGCTCCATTTCTGTATCCACATACCAAACATGCATGAAACTTACCAGAAAAAGTACCGAATTCTGCCAATTTTTCCGCCGGCATTATCCGCAAAGGCCTACACCCAGAAGAAGAGAAAGAAGGGAGAAGAGAGAGAAGAGAACGAATAGAAAAGGAAGGGGTAGGTTTGCACAAATGAGCTCAATCTCGTCTAAAATGATCCATTGTTCTGTGACAGTAATCTTCGTACATGTAGTTCATAGACGCCAATATGGTATACTAGTACTATGACACTCATAGCATTCTTATTCATATACCCCTACGAAACGCGTCCAGGCTATTCTCCGCAGCTACTGTTAGGCCCCACGTTCCAGCGTTGTAAATTGGTACTACCGGTATAACATTCCCTCTGTCTCTACTGTGAAATACCTCGGTATACTAATCGATGAGCATCTAACGTTCCGCCCACAAGTCGAAAAGGTGTGTTCAGCGGTCTTCGCTAAACTAGTCTGTTTTGCTCATGGCCGTCGCAATTTATCAGCTCCAGCTCAGTGAACTTTCTACTTGTCAATTATACAGTCTTCTCTAGCATAATAATGCGTATGTGCATTGTTTGAAAACTACCCTATATAACAGGCTTGTAACGGTCAGCCATATTGCGATGAAGAAGGCATTCGGTTTAGATAGAACTACCCCAACTGCATTAGTTCTACAACGGTGTCATCTGTATTCGTTTGAGGAAAGAGTTAATTTGAAACTACTAGTACACATTTTGGTCTATCGCTGCTTGTCATCAATTGCTAGCCCCCTATCACTGTTTCTCCTGCGTTCAGCTGGCCCGCACACAAATGCTCGTACTCGTGGCCAGGATACAGCTGCCTTAGTACTACCGATATTACCTACTGCACATACCGTGTTTTCCGGGGTATAAGCCGCACCCCCCTTTTTGAGGCAAAATATTGACTAAAAGTTGGTATTCGGAGTATAAGCCGCACCCACAAACCAAGATTTTTCACACTCATTTAATGGCCTTTCCACAAATTTATTATGGTTATGGAGCTAAATACAATGTTAGATCAGATTATGAAGATTAGTGTTAGTGCACCACAGGTTGCTGCAGAGATGTTGGTGTATTGCTGTACTGTGTTGACTACAGATCACTCCATGCCATCTGCACTATCTTCAGTCTCGCGCGAAGCTGAGTCGAATGACATGTCACATGACGTCAGCATGCATACTGATGTATGCTAAGCATTCATTCGCGCAAGCATATTCGGTGTATAAGCCGCAGGGGCGATTTTTGGTCCGGTTTTTAGCGAAAAAAAGTGCGGCTTATGCCCCGGAAAATACGGTGCATATATTGGGTATGGACTGCGCTCAGTTTCTTTTCTGGCGGCAGGTCGGTGGAACGCTCTTCCTCCAAACTGTCGTCAGGCACAATCTGCTGGTACTTTTGCTCACCTCACAAAGATTCACCCATGGTTCCCTGTAACAAGGACAGGCCTGTTGGGACTCCCCTAGTCAAATAATAAAATACTAACAAAGGCGTTGTGAAGGCGCAGTCTCAGTTTTTCTCCAACGGCTTCGATCTTCTCTGCGCTTCCAAAGGGCCCACATCGACTTAAACGCAGCCATTGCTGGCTGCTTTCTCCGTGAAACATCCTCAAGACCGCCAAACAAGGACCGAAGCTTCTTTTACCCCTCTCTTGCCCCCAACATGCATGGAAAAGGATAGCTTGGAGTCAACCATAACTCCGAGGAGCTTGAGGTGTGGCTGTTGTGGGATGACCTCCCCTCCAAAGTGTATTGCGGGGACAGGCCAAGGCTGCTGTCGATGGCAGGAGATTCGTAGGAGCTGCGACTTGGATGGTTCAAACTTAACCCTAGAACTACCAAAATTTCAACTACCCTAGAAGTACCGGAGGCATCATATGACTCCACCGGACTTAAACATACCTCCTTGGAATTTTTTTCGGCAATATGTGTAGAAACAGAAGTCCTTGGGGTAAAATTTACCTTTTAAAAGGAAGAACCAATGTCAGGTGCACCATCTTGGAGACCAGCAGCTGGCATTGCGCGCAGCGAAAGGGCGACCTCTCGTCAGTTTACGGAAAAATAAAAGAGCATTTGCTTGCCATGCTCATCCTGCAAACTCTACATTTCAGTCCATTACCCAGGAAATGGCTGCTGCTGGGCCAACCTGCTGGACTATTCTCAGCCAGGTTGGTCATTCTTTGACTACTGTGATAAATACATTTACGAGTGAAAGGAGAACGTGGTGTCGCGACTCATAGCAAACGAATAATTTCCATTCGACGTAGTGTCCGGTGACCATCTTCGTGATCAAACCTCAAGTAGCAGAATAGTTCCTGGAAACTATTTTTAGGGATTTTACTTGATTATATGGCGTCCATTCCTATCCAGCCGAAGGGCCGTCGGCAGATTATTGCGGGTACAGAGGACGCCTCTTGCGTAAATTTGAGAAACTAATGCCATGATATTGCTTTCACTCAAAGTAGAGTCCTCTCCAATTTTCTGTTTTCCCTCCTAACTTGTGCACTTGATCATGACATGCCATCATATTCCGGTCAATAAATGCAAATGATGCATCTGCCCCATCTTCAAAATTGTGATTATCTCGGAAAAGCCCGCAAACTTCGGAAGCAACAACCGGTTGCGCACGTTCGCGCTTGCTTGATGCAACACATTTTCCACTATCTACCAATTTTGCCAGAGAACCCAGCTTCATGAAGGAAATCCTGCCCGAGTTTTGGAGATTGATGTTCTGTTATGTGTATGGCTCCATAGCTTTATCATCACCATTATCCTCTTCAACGCGGCTCCCTTGACTGCGGTCCTGTATCAGACTGATCGAGAAGCCGGAGCAATTAGTATTATATAATTATATCTTCATCTGGAGCATACAACTAAGTGTCTCTGTGTTCGGTCACTTCTCGCGCACAATGCTCCAGGCACTCTCCTCGCATTTATCCCCAAACTCCTGCCCAAAAAAATTCAAAATCAAATGAAATGTTTTATCGGCAGCGACACTGCGCCTACTGAACATGGCTTCCGCCAGACCAACGTAAACTCAAAGGACGTTCCTAGATTATTATAACTGCCCTGGCACTTCATATCGTGCTATGCTGCAGATGACATAGTGAATCACTTTCCAAACTTAGGACAAACAAATTTGTCTGTTTCGGCAGGATTCGAGATTATGATATTGACCATAAGTTATAACGACACGTGAAATGTGCATATTAGCATGTCCATATGTACAAATCACCACCTTCATGGCCCCTAATCTCCTTACTCCCAAATGTAATCCTCTTCACGTTATTCACGTATGGTTCTAAGCCAAATTCTCCCTTTTATTGATGCCTATGGTATATGGACTTATGGAGTCATATGATGCTGCGCGGTAGTTCTAGGTACTAGGTAGCACCCCCTGGCATTTCGGAACTGTTCTAAATTTTTGAAAACACAACCCACTGCCATTAACAAAATTAAATTATTTGATGAGATTCTAAGCCCCATATAACAGCAATCCCATTTTGAAATTCGCAAATGCATCATATGATGCCTCCGGTACTTCTAGGGTTAACATGCCACTGTGTTCCCCATGCATGTAACGCATTGACGGAAGCTTGGAGACTGTCAGCTTGGTGTATGGCATCATCGCGTGTATTGACGCAGGCATACAGCGTGGTGTCGTCTGCAAATGTTCCCATTTCAGACCCTGGAGCCAGGCAGCTATCAGCATCATTTACATATGCTAGGAACAGGGACGGTCCAAGGATGCTGCCTTGTGGCACTCCTGCAGAGATCGGATAGCGATCGGAGCTCTTGCCGCCAATGACCACTTCCAGCGAACGACCTGTTAAGTAGTCTCTAAACCAGTCCAGGAGGGCGCCCTTCACACCGATGTTCCGCAACTTGTGCAGTACACCTGTGTGGGAGACTTTGTCAAAAGCCCCAGCGATGTCGACAGCAAGCACCTCCACAGATCCACCAAGGCCAGATGTGGCCGACCACTTGTGGTGTAGTCCCGTAAGTTCTTGCAGGTTTGCTGAGTCGAAGGTTCGATGGACTTCTCATGTTCTCTGGATGGCAGTCGTGAGTCAGTCAACTAACACTTGACAAGTGTCAAGTCAAGTCGGCGGAATAGCGCGAGCTCCAGTGTGGGAGCAAACCCATTCCTAAACAAAATCATCGCCGAAGTCGCAACCTCTATTTCTCCCAAAACAGGGGGGTGTAGGCTCTGCCTCGCGGCTACAAAAGCTTCTTCCTTCCTACTAAGTACGTTTTTGTCGTAAGTTAGTAACTTCTGCATGCTGCACCGCGATCGCGCAGTCTCCCGTGGGAGTTGTACGACTCGTATGACCCCTGACCCCGACAACTCCCGATCGATCATATAGCCTTATTTTTACTACTATTCACCGTATGCCGGATCGCGGATACGTGATAGCGTACAACAAAAACTGTCGAGCGTTGTACTAGGGATGTCAGCGCGGACACTGCGCAGGGCTTTGCGCATTCAATGATGTAATCGATTTTTCAACGCGGCGATGGCAGACTGAAAGAAAATGGCGATCGCCAAAACCCGGCTCAGTGAGTCGGTATTTGACGACTCCCCGATGCAGCTCGACCTAGATTTCGAAGTTTGGAACATTTTTAGAGGGACAGAGAGAGAGAGAAAGAGAGAAAGATTACTCAAGCTAATGCTTCAGTAGAGTCACTAGAAGTTCTGGGCACACTGATAGGCTAATATCATCTGACGATTTCCACAGCTTGTGCCGCTTGTTGCAGAGCATAAGTGAAAATGCGCCGCCAGAAGATCGGCGATCGTGAAGTCGGCTTTGGGTAGATTTGGCTTTCGCCATCCCGAGAAGCCGCTCCTGTTGCCTGTGAGAACCAAACCACGTCTCAACACGACTACTCGAACAAAACCCTGTCCACACCTGACAATCGATGTCTCTGGAACAACGGCCCATATGCACGGCGATATGTCAGAAATGCAGAAATTCACAAGAACGAACACCGTCACGTGGAGCATGAACGCTTCGGTCAAATTTCCTGCAAGCTCTCAACATCCAACATCAAGTATTTCTGCCGGGTTTACCATTGAATCCAGAGCTTTTCCCCGGTTAAATCCAGAGATTTTCAACTCGGAGATCGTGGCAACGATCGGCATGGTCGCCATTTTCCGCTCTGACAGAACCCTGTCGTTTGGAACGAAAACGGCTTCGCGCCTTCCAACGAAAGCTACAAATCGATTCCAGAACACATGGGCGGCCAACATACCAAACAAGATCCCATTCTGGTAAGCAGGTAGCCTGTAACCACCATCTCCTTGCAAGGAAATTTCAGCCATTTCTCCTTCGCTCAAGATCTCAATTTTCTGCAAAAAATAGCCAGTGTTTGGCAAAATTTCTGCATGCCACTTCTAATGCGCGTTTGGCTGCATGCGCGAACTGCATGCGCAGTGCACGCGCTGAGATCCCTAGTTGTACACCGTACCGGGTTTTTCATTGTTTGAACTGTTACTTCTGTTGCACGAAGCCAGAGGAGTAGAGTTTCTGTTTCTCCAGCGGATATTTGCGCAAAATTCGTGCGAAATCCTCGGAAACTTCGTACCGTCCAAGCAAACAAAGGGGAAACCGGAGCACTATGGTGTTTGCGCAGGGACTTGGCCAGGAAACTCCAAACATCCTGTGCGAAACAACAGACTCTCTGCAGTTTACTACACAAATCTGTTCAAATCTTGTTGTCGTTTCTGTCACTGACTGAAAGGTCTTGGGCTTTGCGTCAGATGGTCAGGAAACAACAAGCACTTGAGTTGAAGCAGGTGTCAACCGAACTTACTTGATGTTCCTCACACTTTTGTTCCGAATTTTGTTGACGATTGTTGAGTGTTGGTCGACGTTTCTTCTTATCAGTAATCTGAGAGCTGGAGCAAGCAGGCACTTATATGCATTCGCCATCTATGGTTTAGACAGTGAGTGTCTTTCAAGTAGAGCTAGCCTCGGGAGGCTACATTTCCCGTAGAACTTTGCTGAATTTGGAATCCTGGGGAGAGTCAGTTGAGAGCTGCAGATAGCCTTCAGCGAAGGCCAGAGTGGCGAACTCGAGGTGGGTAACAAGCTGGTGTATGTCATGTATCACTTCGTTTTTACCTGTGGCCCGCCCGACAGCTCGTGCTCGATCCTCTTTGCAATTTGTTCACTTGTTGATGTGGGTATTTTGTGACGGTTAGAATTAGTGAACAGAACGTCATACATGTACTTGAAATTCGACTGCTTCCTGCTCGTTTCAAACACCACCAAAGTGGCCGAACCTCATTCTGCCTTGGCATTGGGATGGGTTTGGTAGGCAACTAAACAGTCCTGGAACTATCTGGCGGTAGCTCCAGGCAGGACCAGAATTATCACCCACCACCTGTAGTCGTTTGGTGATATTTTCAAAATTCTTCCACAGCGCCACGATGTGTTTCGCTTTGCGGCTGTCATCTCAGCTCGAGACAAACAAATCCAGTGGGGTACTAGAGTTATAAGTGGACTGTGATTATCTCCTGAGGACTGCATGTGATTTGCCACTGTGTTCGGGATGCTTGCCTTACAGGTTTCACTTGCAGATTATTTTTACACCACAGTGCAGTGTCGAAATGGGCAAACAAACATGGCACAAGTGCTGGTCGTGGATTTCGTAGCGGTCTACTTACATGATCAGTGCATGTACAGTATGTGTACCTCTTTTGATCCAACGTTGGGATCATTGAAATCCAAAGAGACTAGTGATATGACAACTGGGCTACATTACGTTGGATTTTATCTAGGGCTGCAGTGTCTGCTCTAGGATTGTAGGACAGCCGGGTACACGTGTACCTGGCGCAACCATTTCAACCGGGTCGGAGCCGGGTACACATGTACCTGGCGCTGTCTCACCAGCCGAGTCACATGCTCTTGGTTGGTTTATTTTAATTCGGACAATAAACGGGAACTAGGCCCAATGATATAAAGGCGAATGGATAAGCCGCATTTAGAAAAGAGAGGACAGGAATTAGAAAATTACGAAAAAAGAAGAAGTATCTGACACATACAAGCAGGGAGTCGTCAAATATTTGACGACTCCCTGCGTACAAGCCATGTAGTCAGTCCTTTCAAAGTTCGAAAGTGTAAAGTACGAGCCGCCAACAAGCTTTTCGGATGGACACGAAGTACCTGTTCAGTGTCTGCTCTAGGATTGTAGGACAGCCGGGTACACGTGTACCTGGCGCAACCATTTCAACCGGGTCGGAGCCGGGTACACATGTACCTGGCGCTGTCTCACCAGCCGAGTCACATGCTTTAACTGGTTGGTTGGTTTATTTTAATTCGGACAATAAACGGGAACTAGGCCCAATGATATAAAGGCGAATGGATGAGCCGCATTTAGAAAAGAGAGGACAAGAATTAGAAAATTACGAAAAAAGAAGAAGTGTCTGACACATACAAGCAGGGAGTCATCAAATATTTGACGACTCCCTGCATACAAGCCATGTAGTCAGTTCTTTCAAAGTTCGAAAGTGTAAAGTACCAACCGGGTCACAGGTGACCCGGTACTATATTTTTCAACCGGGTCCAAGCGCCGCCCAACCGGGTGGATTACCCGGCTCACCCGGCGCTGGAGCAGACACTGGGCTGAAACGATTACACCAATTACAGTCTGTATCGGCTATAGAGTGACCGGATATAAGAATAGATCGGCTACAGTGATATTGGTACGAAATATCAAAAGCAAAACGTATTTTATCCAGTAAAAATATCACTATAACCAACATTATCGGATGTAATGATATTATATCGGATATTATGATGGCAACAAAGAATCAAAACATGCATAACGTACTATATTATTATCGGCTCTAGTGATAAAATAAAATACATGTAGCAATAATAGGGAGGTTCCGGAGTACGATTTTTCGTGCCAAAATCCGTAGAGGCGCTACGGATTTTTTATACGTCGTTTTCGAGCAGTGAAATGTTCCGGAGTACGGAACTTATGTGTTTGCCGTCATTGCCTAGGTTACGATCGCAAACACGTCACATTCCCGCACTATGCCTTTTTATTTTGAAAATTTGTACCGAAATCAAAACTTCCCGCGGAAAATCGATGTTTCTCGTACCAAATGTATACGCGAAAAATCTTTCTGCACCCGATGACGCAAAATCTCCATACGAAATATGGTTCCTATGAAAGCCAGTCCACACGGATTCTCCGTGCCGAAAAAATCGTATGGAGCACGCCTGGAAAAAATCCGTAGCGCCCATACGGATTTTGGCACGGAAAATCGTACCCCGGAACCTCTCTAATATCAAAGGCCTACTTTCTTCACGTTGCTTATTTTTATAGTGATACATGTACATAACAGAATGTTTTGTATGGAAATGCGAGCACTGTCTGTCAACTATGCAGCATGCTCATTTGTCAAAACGCCATGCTGGAAGTATTTCCTTGCCTTTCATGTTTCGATCGGAAAAAAGAAAAAAAATCTGTCGTATCGCATATAGTGATGCATCGGTTATAGTAATAAAACCACGGAAATCAAAAGGGTACGCTATAGCCGATACAGACTGTACTCGGTAAGCGATCGATATTTCCTTATCAATCAAGTAATCGTTACGTTATAGATTACTCGTTGGGGATTTTGAGTCCAAATAGTACCGAAAACCCTCGTTTTGTGACGACTGAATCAGTTTCCACTGTGAGTCTGCAGTTGCCTGGGGCATTGTGTATATTCTGAGGTTAAATTGACTTCACAACTGCCATGTTTTGGAGCTACCCTGTCACTAATGCAGATTGTTGGTATTATGAAGGCTTAGTTTTTGGAAACAGAGTATTTTTTCACAAAATTCAGACACTATTTGCTAACAATTATAATCGATTACTCGATCGTTAAGCTAAAGAGTAATCGATAGGTGAAAATACACGATCATTTCAGCCCTAAATATTTATCGGGTCCATTGCACGTGCACCAGAAGCTGGAGAACTTTTGACTGCTTGCAGTTCCATGTGAAGGGCTGCAGTGTACAGGTAGATGTGCTGTTGCAGTGGTAGTTTAGCCGGAGAACTCCAGGCAGTGATGCGGGGTATGCATGCTTGCGTGTGTGTATGTGTGTAAGCATGCAAATGTGTATTTGTGTATGCACGCGTGTGTGGGTGGGTGTCTTGTGCATACACACTAGGGGCTGGAGGCATCGCAAGGTGTTTTAGGATAGTACGAGCAGCCATTTGAAGTACATATTTATTTCTCTTGCGCTAGAAGGTGGCTCCGCATAAGTTTTTTCAAATTTTAGAGCTCAAATCAGTGTGCTTTTTACGGGATACATGGCTTGGGCAAAGATTGGTACAGTCAATAAGCCGATTGTGCAGAGCCAAATATGGGGTGTGTGAGTATGTCGGGATCAGCACTGTTCCCACAAAACCGTGCCCAGGTGGTTGTGTGGGGTGTCGGCGGTACAAATTACGCCACTGCGCGATGGGCTTATACCGTTGTGACTGATTGGAGCCTGACAAGCAGACTGGTGCTGGACTGGCTTACTGGCTGAGCACTTGCTGACAGCTAGCTAGCGACACTGGCCATTAGCTGACCACCAACTGATTGATAATGCCACGGCAGAGAATTTGAGGTTTGGCGCCGCTATGGAAAAACAAGAATCGACCGTGCTTTTTTGCTCAGGAGCTTGACGCGGGGACACTGATTCTCATTGGTTTTGTCACGTCGGAGTCGAAGCGCTGCAGCTGAGACCAAAATCGAAAGGAATTGTACAAAGGTGGCAGACTAGACTGGGGGTACGGGTTTTTGTAGGAACCTGTGGTCAGAGTAGTACTTATAGCATTGAAGTAGTTTGCCACTGAAAACTGCCAGGCCTAGCTGACTGACAGACCGGCTAATAGCTTGACTATTTGACTGGCAGTTCCACAAATGGGCGGTGCCCTTCAACTGCCTTCCATTATGGGACTTTGGCCCGGGGTGTCCCCATATGGCCATTGTAGGCGCTTGCAATGTTTTACCCACCCGAAGCCTCCCAATTTCTCCCAATTGCCCCATATACGGGATGTACCCTTCAGCCTGCCTTCCATTTTTGGTGTTTGGCCTGAGTTGTCCCATCTGTCCCTTTGGAAAAACGCGGCAAAGAATTCAAAATTCCGCGGCAAATTCCGCGGGGAAAAGGGGGGTTTTCTGCGGCATTTTCTGCGGTAAAATCAAAAATCTGCTGCACTTTCTGCAAGTTTTTCACCCTCCTCGTAGAGGATATGACAACTATTCGCATAAAGGAGCACTTTTCTATCCTTTGCAGTCACAAACTGAATAAGAGTGAAGAATCTTGGAGAGACCTGTACTGGCAAGAGAAATGTGCTCAAACAGATGGCAAAGTAGTTTTTCTGCTGCTTTCTGAGTAGTAATTTTAGTAATTTACCCAAAAAAATTCAGATTCCGCGGGCAAAAGTGTGGATTCCGTGATTTCCGCGGATGATGGCAACTTCTGCGAAATTTGCCGCGGCCGCGGAATCGCGTTTTTCCAAGCGGACAGTCCCATACAGGCCTTGACCGGCCTCCAGTCAACTGAACTAAAAAATGTAAATAGAATCAGTCTCTACTTTTGGTCACAGTTGTACCTGGGACATGTGTATTTGTGCGAGTTGTACCAAGAGTCCAAAAGTAAGAGTATGCATTTACGGTGTCTTTTCTAGGGGCCAGATGTGCATCATGCAGCAAGATCTGTGCACTGCTGAACATCAAAATTCCATTTTTTGTGGTTTGAAACCAGCTTTCTTGCGGAACCGGAGTTGCACCCAAATTTTTGAAACTGCGACCGTACTCTAACGAATCTAGCAGAAATTGTGGATTTTTTCTCATCAACCGCCGCACCACAACTGCGCTCTCCGACCGACCCCGACACGTTGCCACAGTACACAATCCGCAAAGCAACACTTCTGTTGGTACTGAGTTCCTTCGCACAGCTTCTACAACATCAACCTGCACTGACGAGAGTTTGATATTTGAAACAGCTGTATGAAGGAACTGAGCACCGACAGTGATGTAACTATGTCGCTTTGCTCATGGTGTGCCGTCTCTGGTACTAGCACATCCGTTTTGCACGATTCGTTAGGGCCCTTACACACTACGTACATGTAAAACGCAACTAACTTGAGCATACGTTGCGTATGCGCCAGCCTGATCAAGTGCAGTTGCACACTGACAGGTGATCTGCTTTTTACGTATTCATTGCCATGGCAGCCTTGTGGTGCCGGGAAATTCAACAAGAAAATGTAGTGCAGTTCGGATGAAAAGTTCTGCTCTCAGAACGAGTGCTGTGTGTTCTTCTTCGATTTCGTTCTGCGTCTTTCGTGTTCGAACCATACCCATGGACCTCAGGTTGACTCCGGCAAGGAGAAAGCGGCGACGTAAAACTGTTGCCGCCATGATGTTGCAGGACCTGCAGAAGCTAGTGAAGTCGTCTGATGGCGGTCCTGTTCTTGATATTTTCAAGATGAATGATCACAGTTGCTCAAATTTCATGGTCACAACGATGTTCAGCATGCTGTTGCGGCTTGTTCAAGCCGTAGTAGACTCGATCTTGTTTCCTTGCTGAGCCAAATCAAGATCGAGTCTACTACGGCTTGAACAACACGAGTTCAAGTATGAGAATTTCAGAAGCAGGCGAAAAGTCCAATGGACAGCTGAAATTGAAACACGGAAATCCACACAGCACCAAACAGCAAAAACACCAACAAGAAGTTGAAGTCCGAAAGCACGGGAAGGCGTAAAAGCTAAAAAGCTATAAAGCTATAAAGCAGCCTTCTACACCCGTCCGAGATCGGAGTAAAACGTTTACGCAACTTTTTAGATTTCGCGCCATATGACGTCAGTCGACATGGCAACTTTTACAGGAACGCAACAAAAAAGCGGTTTTCTACGTAGTGAGTAAGGGCCCTTAGAGTACTGACACGATCTCTAAGTTTTTGGTGCATAAACTTAGCTTTTGATTTTTGAAATGAGAGGCTGAAAGTGTGGCGGTTTTTACAGGGTCTATACCCGTTTCTATGTACTGTGTGTATTCTGTATGCATGACGAGTTATAATTATTGTCATTGTTCACTCAGGGTGATTGTTTCTTGACAAGATATCTCGTCATTGGCACTGAGACCCGTGGTCTCTTAAACCTGGGTGACCATTGGCGCATATCCCACACAATTCCTGCCACACAGGTGCAGTCGTACAAACACTGCGGTAGCTGCAACGGAATGGTGGCTCGAACAGGTTTAATATGTGAGCTCGTGCTCATCTGTGTGTCTACTTCTTGCGTGTTCCGATTTCCCTTGCAGGACGCCAAACTTTCGCCGGTTTCTGCGCTAACGTCGGACAGCATGAATAGGCTGAGAAAGTCGCTGAAGCGGGGTCGGACAACAATCGACAAAGCGGCTGTAGCCAGAAGCAGAGCCGAAGATGAAGCCTCGCAGGCACCCTCCGGAAACAGTGGTCCTCGCGGTAGGACTTACTCCGGATCCGACCAGTTTCGCAAGCTTCGAAAAACATTCCGTCGCGCACAAACGACAGTCACGGAGTCGCATGCGGCCCCAGCACGGGCCGAGAAGAAAGATTCCCAGGCCTCTGCAAGAATGGCCAGCAATCAAGGATCAGAAACGCAGCTGAACGGTGCAAAGGAGGGCACTCCCATGTCAGACGGAACAATGACAGGAGTAGCTTCCACAGCATCAGTAGCAGCTACAGCAGAGGCGCCAGTGCCTGAATCCGCCGGTGGCATCATCGAGAACAGTGCAGCAGCAGCAGCAGCAGCAATTGAAACGGCAGCCGCCAGTACTAGTACGGAGTCTACTGAGCCGCAACACTCCGAAACAGCGGCCGCAGCAGAAAAAGCAGATGTGTCGGCTTCTGCAAGTAATACATCAGTGGCAAAGGCAACAACAGTAGATACAAGACAGTCGAATTCTTCTTTGCTATCGGCCACGACTTCTAATGACACTCAGCTTGATAGTAACGCTAGCAGCACGCAAACAACGCCGTCCAAAAGTGCCGCCAAAAACCCTTTCAAGTCCAAGCTTGCCAAGAGCGCGTCGGAAAAGTCCAGCGACCACTCCATCCCTTCGCCGGCTGTTCTCTGGGGTGAAGCGGCAGCCAGCAAAGCCCAGTCGGAGCACGAGCAAGAACCTGCGGCAAATAACCGACCGCCCCTGGCCGCCACTGCCAGTCTCGGAAGCATCAGTGAAATGAAATCCGACAGCAGTGAGCCGTCCACGCCCGGCAAGAAAGGAAAGCGTCGGGCGATATTCGGCAAGAGGAGCGCCGGGGAAAAGGAGAAAGAGAAGCTGAGCAAGGAAAACTCCAAGGACAATAGCAAACCGGACAAGAAAGGTTTCCTGCGTCGAAGCAAAACTGTGCAAGGCAAACATAGCTCAGAGCCAGTGAATGCCGGCAACGAGCTACTGAACAACAAAGTCTTCCTCAAGCAGCAGATGAAAGTCCAAGAGGCGGAGGAGAGCCCAGCGGACGCAGCTGCTGCAGGAGAGACGGGCAAGAAAGGCAAGAAGGCGACAAAGGCGCACAAGGAGGTAGGCAAGACGGTGTCCTCCACCTCGGCCGGTGGCCAGATACGGCGCCCGGCTGGTGCTGTCAGCGTCGGCATCACCGGCCTCGAGACGATCAAACTGCGCAGCGTAGAAGTCACCATCGACTCGGTTGACACCGACAACGGCAGCAGCACTCTCGACGACAGCGCCAGACGGGCTCGCACGGCCAGCTTTGCTTCTAACCGCTCGCGCACGCACACCGCGGGCGCTGTCAGTCCGCTGGCCGAGGTTCGGCAACGCATGGCCAACAAACGTAAGCAGCAGGCTCAGGCGGCTGCATTAGAGAAGGCTGAGAAAGACGAGAAGTCCGAGAAAGACGCCAGCACTGAAGTGAACGAACTGACCAAGAATGCTCTCTTCAAGAAAGCCGTACGCCATGCCAGTGTTGATCTAGCTGAGGCCCCAGTTGTTGAGCCCGGTACAGCTGATAGTACAGGTGACAAGGCCCGCCGCGATCAATCTCCAACAAAATCCCGCACCGGGCAATCCACAAGCTCCACATCGCTTCAGACGGCACCCGCAGCTAGCTCCGTCTCGAGCCTTGCCGGTGCCTTCGCTAGGCTTGGCTCTGCCTCGAGTCAGCCAGCTTGCAACTCAGTCAGCAGCAGCTCTGGCCAGGTCACTTCCAACACCGTAGGCACCTGTGCGCCCAGGCGGGCAAGCAACAGCAGCGTGCAGGCATCTGCTGCTTCACGTCCGGTTGGCAGCAGCTCTCTGCACGCTCAACAATCACCCAGCCAGAGCTCAGCAGCACCGGAGACTGAGCCAACCGCCACGCCTCAACAGTCCCATGCGCCTCCGCTCAAGGGAGCGGTCACCATCGAGGAAGATGACCTTATGCCAATGCCGTCGTCACAACCTGTCATCTCCTCCACCATTGAGCCTGTACCTCTAGCCGGCTACTCGACCCTCCAAGACTTGGAGAATGCCGAACAGAAATTAGGAAACAGCCACCCGAAAGTGAAAAAGGAGAGTTCTTTGGGGGCACCGACCAGTACCAGAGTGACTGCAAACTATTCCAAAGTGAAGATCACACAGCGCAGACGCAGTTCATCGCGATCCTCCATCTCGGCCGACACTCCATCCACTGATCCTGATGAAGCACCACCGACACTCCCACCGGCCACCACTAGAAAGGCCCGCATTGAAGAAGCGGAGGAAAAGCAACAGCAACCAGTACTTGAGCTTAGCCTGGAGCCAGGGGGGGAGCCCACACCAGCCATGACAACAGACTTCTCATTACCATCGCCTCCCAATTCTCCCATGTTCGGCGGAATGTTGCGCTGGAGCGTGAGCAGTGCTCAAACGGCTCCACTGATGGATCCCGACGCCATCTCGTTGCCACCACCACCACAAGAGATGGGCCCCGGATCTGCAACTGAACTATCGGCGGCGGATAATTGTCCAACGCCGTACACGGACATCCTGACAAGTGCTCAAACGGCTTCGCTGATGGATCCCGACGCCATCTCGTTGCCACCACCACCACAAGAGATGGGCCCCGGATTTGCAGCTGAACTATCGGCGGCGGATAATGATCCAACGCCGTACACGGACATCCTGACGCCCAACCCCAATAGTACTAGTGAGATGCTTGGCGAATGCCAGACTCGGCAAGGACACAATAGTGGAACTCATCCAGTCGATGCGGTGTCACCACCATTTGTGGGTGATCTACCACCGCCGCCGCCAGCGGAGACCGAATCATGTGCACCACTGGCCATGCCGTCGGGGCCGTCTCTACGCTCGCTGCAGAGCAAGACCTCCAACAGCAGCCTGTCCGACATGCAGCTGCTGGATTGCAACAGTAGCCTGAACCTGAGCACGTGCGCGGGGGCGTTAGCAGCACCCATGCAGTCCTGCTCGTCGCGTACCGACACACTGCCCGACAGCGTGTTTGGCTCAACACCCGGCTCGCTGACGACGCTGAGCAGCTCCGTGGGCGCTAGTGTACAACTTCCCATGGTCATAACCAATCAGAAGGTGCTACGCGATGACCAGTTTCTCAGCTCGACTGCACTTCCTTCCTCACCATTCTCCGCCGACAACAACAACACTATGTCGTTTCCCGCTCCGCCGCCATCGTTAGAGCGCTCCCATTTGGCTAGCTTGGCTGACGATGTGCCAGGTTGAACGCCATATGCACACACGTAGCGTCACTAGAACCGTATCCTTAATATCTCTTTCTTTCTCTCTCTCTCTCTTTCTCTCTCTCTCTCTCTCTCTCTCATTCTTCCTCTGTAATGGCAAATGAGTTTACCGACGTAGACCCACCCACCAGTCCTTGTATGTTTCGTGATCGCCTTCCGACGGAAGTTGACGACTGGTGTTAAGCTGCTGCCAGTCTAGGTTCCGTTGCGTGTGACAGCCTCTACCGCGCTAGATTGACTAGCACAGCTGCTCTCTGGATCCATACCAGTACGTGTTATCAAGCCTTGCCCGGGCGCGGCTGAATCTCTTGCTCTACGTTGATAGTTATGTGTGTGCGCCGGATATGGCTGGTACGCTTGTGGTGGGTGATGTGTTCCTCATACCCCATTTTGGTCAAAGACAGGCTGCAAGCGGCACAGGTTGTGTGTATGCAGATTAGATTCAGTGCAAGACTGGGTAGCTTGACGATCATAATGTCTTCTCCAAATACGTAACTCCCAATTGTTGACAGTTTGGATCCAGTTTTCTAGCCTCGTGAACGACATCTACGTCGAGTTGATTGAGACGTTGCCAGAACGTTACGTGACCTACCACTTTCACTTGGCTGTTGCAGGCTGCCGTGCACACTTTCTACCAGCCACCCACCACCAGTAGTTCCATGGTTGTATTGGAAGTAGTTCGTTGTGAAAGTGAGAATCTTTGACGTTCTGCAGACTGCCCTCCCTGTTCAAAGTTCATTAACCTGTCTTGTGTATGTCTCCTTCCGTATTGTCATGTGCTGCAGCAAGTCGGCCCCATCCTCTCTTTCTCTTTCTCTCTCTCTCTCTCTCTTTCTCTCTCTCTCTCTCTCTCTCTCTCTCTCTCTCTCTCTCTCTCTCTCTCCTTTTCTCTGTCATGTTTCAGTAGATATGTAGATTAGTCTTGTTTGTTTGCACCCATCTGCTATAGGGCATGCGTCCTGTTTCCTGCGGCTGCTTCGTACGTGTTGCACGTTGCCTATACGCAGCCCCTTCTTTCCCTTGATAATGGCATGCTCATCTCTTTCTTCTTTCCAAGTCTCTTCTTGCAGCATCCGTGTCCTTGGTCCCGTTCGTAACACACTTCTTGCACATCAATGTTCAAGACTTGATCCTATTCCGTAATTTCCACCACGCTGTACTAGCCGTTCACACACACAGTGCAGCGTTAGTACTGCTCTCCATGAGAGCTAATCCCTGTAGAAATTTGCACGCACGCTCAGCGCGTTTACGCTGCATTCCCTAGAGAGATTTAATTAGATATTTATTTATTTATTTTCCCGAAAAGATGAAGCATTATCTATGGGTTTTTTTTCTTCCTTAGGCAGTTTGAATTGACTAACGTTGTTCTCATTATGGTTATTGGCAGATATAATCATGGGTGCACGCTATCATGGTACAACTGATTATATTACATCTGTCCACTTCTCTTTGTTTGTATGTACCACAGCTATTCTGCTTATTTTGTCTTCGTGCTCTGTCGAGCTGTCAATGCACGTTCTGTTCAGAGCTTCCTGAATCGTTGTGAGTCATTGGGTTTGTGTGCTTGCGCACATGCGTGCGCGTGCGAGATTTGTGTTTTCTCTGTTTCAAAGGCTTCCAGATGACAGGCGTTAGCAGGTGTGCGTGTGTATATGTGTGTACGTTGGCGTTCCTCTGGAGCAGCTTGGTGACATCGTCCAAGATCGACAGGGATGGCGGGTCACCTGCCGTGATGCTGTCGACGCTATTGTCCAGTCCCGCATGGGGCCTGTGGCGAAGCCCCTCATCTGTGGCACTTGTGCGCGCAGTTTTCGTCGGCCGCAGGATATTGCGAGGCACAAGTGTAACGCTGTTCGCGCGGCCCGCGCGCGCTGAGTATGGCGTTCCCCGCCCGGTGGACAACACGTCTCCTGGTCTGCCCCGTATGGGGCCACATAGCCAGTCATGGCAGTGGAAGAAGGAAGGATGCATGCGTGTGTGTGTGTGTGTGTGTGTGAATGGTGTAATCCCAGCACAAGCTGCTATGGCTTCTGCTGTAGCATCGCTATCATCGCCTCCGGCGATGAGCGTCAAAAGGTCCAAAAGGTGTGTGTGTGTGTGTGTGTGTGTGTGTGTGTGTGTGTGTGTGTGTCCCATAATATATGGCCATATGGTGCAGTGGTATGTGCAGCAATTTCCGAGGATTATGGTCACACGTCTTTCTTCTCTTTCTCAGACTGCTCCTGACTTTCCTTTCATTCTCCTGGGTGGTTACCAACAGCCAGTGCATGCCGGGGTATGTGGTGTGATATGTGTGCGGGGAAAAAAATAGAAAAGACCTAAAAGTAGGGATTCACTGGCCAGAAAAGCCACTTCATTTAGCTGTGTGGCGTAGACCATGGTAGACCAGGCTGAATAGTGGCGGTAAATCCTTCAGCCTTGCAAGCTGTTGAATGGTGCAATCCCAGCACAAGTTGCTATGGCTTTTGCTGTAGCACCGCTATCATCGCCTCTGGCGATGGGCGTCAAAGGTGTGTGTGTGTGTGCGTGTGTGTGAGACGGAGAGGGGGTGTGCTTTTGCCCGTTACATCATACATGACAACACTACATGCATCAGCCAGACCAGGAGCAGGCCCTGCCAAGGTCACACTCGTGACTCGGACTCGTAGCTCGGTTTTCGCGGCTCAACACCAACAACAGACAGGCGCATGACTCCATGAGTCAGTCTCTCTGTTTTTTCTTTGCTCGTTGGTTTTCCTAGTTTGAAGCAGAGAGTTATCTTAATTCAAAACCCTTTCACGGCTCCCTGGTTTTGCATTTTTGCAGCGACACTTCTTTGTGCTTCCAAGCCTTCGGTCCCTGTTCGACAGCAGTAGGTTCAGCGGTCAAATACAGCGGTTTACTCCGTTGTTGTCCGGTAGTAGCGTGTCATGGGACCGAGAGCAGTGTGAAGCCATTATTTTGAAGAACAGCCAGATTAGCTGGCAGGCTGCGGACCGAATGTGTTGTGTCCTCAGGCTCAGGTGCTGATTGAATGTGTGTGTGGAGCCAGTGTTGAGTTGCGGCCCAGTATTAAACGTTCCAGGAGTTACTGGTCTGACGGACGGTGTTCCCAAACGAAACAATGGTGTGACGGTCAATCTCCTGCCCATGGCAAGACTATCTGTTGGAACGAAGGGTAAGATGGCCGAGTGTGGAGACGGAACACATATGTAAAGCAGTGTCTGCTCTAGGATTGTAGGACAGCCGGGTACACGTGTACCTGGCGCAGCCATTTCATACACATGTACCTGGCGCTGTCTCACCAGCCGAGTCACATGCTTTAACTGGTTGGTTGGTTTATTTTAATTCGGACAATAAACGGGAACTAGGCCCAATGATATAAAGGCGAATGGATAAACTGCGTTTAGAAAAGAGAGGACAGGAATTAGAAAATTACGAAAGAAGAAAAAGAAGTATCTGACACATACAAGCCATGTAGTCAGTCCCTTCAAAGTTCGAAAGTGTAAAGTACTAACCGGGTCACAGGTGACCCGGTACTATATTTTCCAAGTGTCCAAGTCCAAGTGCCGCCCAACCGGGTGGATTACCCGGCTCACCCGGCGCTGGGGCAGACACTGGGAAAACTGGGAAAGAGGTGCCCAAAGAATTTAGGCGGCTGTTGTCACCGGACTCTAGCGTGTTCGAAATAAATTTCAGTGCAAATAATTATTGTTTGGTAAAGTAGGGTGGGATATTTTCCTGACCAAATTAGGGTAGAAACCGGAAAGATACCACCGTGGAAAAAGAATTTGTTTACGTTGAAATTGTTTGTGAATTTAGATCAGTAGTTCTCGTTTGTGGTTGCATGGTAACTTTCTAGTGGTGAATTTATCGCATCTGTTTTCACCTGATATCGTTGAATGGTGTAATCACGGCTGTTCATCTGCGGCCATCTATCAAAATGGCGGCGAATTAACTGGTAAATCGCAAACTTACACTTTACACGTTTGGTTTATGAACTTCGTGTGGTTTCAGGTGATTCCTTCTCGAATCAAGCAGAATCAAGTAGGTAACCTTAGGTAAATGGAGTTTGGGAGTCCTCAGACGCAATCGATCGCGAAGATCATGCAAGCAAGCAAAATGAAACAAATAAACGAAGAAGAAGCAGAGTACTCAATGACTTAGTCACTATGGAGTGAGCTAGCCCAAGGAGAAGGATAGTAACGGCTGCCGTTTTCCTCCATGCCTTAGCTACGGCTACGCCGAGGGGCCTGGACATGGGCAGCGTTCTTGCTAGGCGCTGTGTTGCTTCGAGCCGTTTCATGGGCGCAGGAATGGGCGCAGGAATCTGCGAGAAACGCTTCTCCAGAGTCCGAGTTGAGAGTCCGCATGGATGCTCTCCGAGCCTTCCTCACCTAGCAAGCCAAGGCCAACAAGGAGTCGAACCATAGCTGGCACGGCGTGCATCTCTAATAGGTGCAACTTAGGGATGAGGTGCCGTTTGTTTCTTTTCACGATCTCGTCACAAGGCTTGCATGACCTTAGGGAAATGCTCGATGTTGCTGCTGAGCTCTGCGATGTCCTCAACACAATGGAAATGAAGAAAAAAGTGCAAGGCTGAATTTCTAGACAGTGGTTTCGTTGGAGAAAGACATAATGACGCTCAGAATACGGCAGCCACTGGGAAAAAATCCGACGAGGGTTCGAACGGTTAGGATTAGTATTATTCAACGACGTAAGAGCACCGCGGCACAGTACTACTAGCTGTATGGATGAGCTACCTTGTAGTTATAACGGTACCGTGGGAGTGAGCAGAAGAGTCAGCAACGAACAGTCACCTGATATTGCCAGTCTGATCATGCAATGCTGCCTGCAACTCCTGCTGAATCAAGTTGTGGGCACAACCTCCGAAACGCCGCCGGCGATGCACTGCTCATGGCCTTGCAGAGCTACGCGAGTAGCCGAACCAGCCTTCAATGCGTGTGGCCTTCTGCTTGGCTGCTTTTGCGCCGGCTATGCATTGCTGCAGCTTGGCATGTAGTGTGACCAATGCTGTGTACTGCCCGTTGCTGTTGCCGTTGGATGCGGCTGGTGTTGTGCAGATCAAGCACTTATCGAGCTGGCGGATCTCTACCAGCATTGATGCAGCGTAGATCCAGGAATGGATCCCCAGGTCTAGATGCAACACTGGCGCAACGGTGTGGCAGATCTCGACCAGCAGAATCAGGACCGGAATAACGCTGTTACGCGGCGTCGCAACCGACAATTGGGAACCAGCAGCAACGAAAGCGCTATGGTCAGCCCTGAGGGTCAGCAAGGTGCGTGACTGTTTCCCCTCATCTGACACGTCAACAGGCAGCATGTCCACCACCTTCTTTGGACAGTGGCAGTGTGTAAGCATAGCCGTACGCCACTTAATCCCGACACTCCATAGTTATTGGTAGCTCAGTGCATTGTCTTTTCTTGGATGAGTCTGACCCAAGAAAAACACAGTCCTCAACTGAACTTTTGAAGTTGAATTATGCGCTTTCTCCATTGTTGAGTGGTAGTCCTACACTACGTATGTGGCCATTTCCCTTATTGCCGTGTGTGTTTGCGCACGCCCGAGCGTGCGCGTTGCGTATGTGTGCGTGTGCAGCCATGACTGTAATTGCAGAAAAATCCTCTCTTGCTTTTGCTGTGACTTATGCCTGTGTTGTGTGGCTGGAGTTACACCCAGTTTACCTCCCTGCTAAATATGTTCTCTTCATATTGTGATATATTTCTCATCGGAAGTTGTGCCGTAGGCTGTGAATATATAATTGATGGCATGTACATAATAATAATTATTGTAGTGATTACCGGTTGTAGGCACGTAACGGTCGTCAGTTGTGGCTTGACGTAGTAGTCATGGTAGTGTGCTGTGTGCGTTCTATTGTGCTATGCCGCTACCACCAGATCGTGGTGCGAGCGTCTTCCAGGACTCGGCAGCTCCGGACTCGTGCTGTGCATGCGTTTGATTGTGTGGTAGTTTCCAAGGCATGTTGTACATGTACTCAAACTTAACACAAGGCACAGCTATCACTGCTTGGTAGTGCGGCTGCCACGTATCACAATTGTGCGTGACAGTCGCAGCGGCATGATGGCGTTGAAGTCCTCCGAAATATCATTCCCATGCCCTTGAGGCCATTTTCATGCTCAGATGCAAAGTATCTAGTAGTACAAGGCTAATCAGCAAATTTTTGGCCAACGACCCAACATACAGATGCCAGGATATGCAGAGGACCATACATTGAGCCCTAAAATCACAAAAAGTGCACAAACATCTCCACGAACTTCCAAAAAAATGTACGAACTTCCGCTCACGAATTTATGTTTATCGGATGGTCGAAGCCTTGGGCCAACCAGGAAAACTCCGAGTAAGCACGGGAAAACTCCAGGGACGCTTCTCTGGGAGCAGGAAAACGGCTACACTATAACATACAACAATAGTTACGACGAAAATAAATTAGAGCACTTCTCTTCGACGATCGGGACCAGAACGACGCTCGTCATCGAGTGAGGTATCAAACGATTGCTCTTTCCTTCCTCTCCTGGAAAAACGCGAGTTGCTGGTTAGCAGCCTCGAAGGAAGCCCAAGATACCATGGTTTGCTACGATAAGTTTAGGAAAAATGCGTATTTCGAGCAGAACTTTCAAATGACTCATGCCCAAAGCCGACGCCATCTTAGTTGTCCGCTGACGTGATCATATGAACAGCCGTGGTAATGTTTCTTTCAGCTCTCATTTTATCGCGCTAGTTAGGGTCTAAATTATTACTTGCATTGTGCGTATATATATTGAGTTAAGAGCTATTGTTGATTTGCCAGTAATCCTCTGATGAGATGGCGACGAAAACGTTTAGGAACAAGCTTCTTTATTTACATGAAAACAAGTTTTGCTTATGGTGTTTGTACTGAGTGCGCAGCTTACTCTATTTATTGCGTTGATTACATTTTTATCTCCACGGAAGCTTTTTAATTATTATTATTATTTGTAAGAAAGGGTTTGCTCCCCACACCGGAGCTCGCGCTATTCCGCCGACTTTACTTGACACTTGACTGACTCACGACTGCCATCCAGCGCACACGAGAAGTCCATCGAACCTTCGACTCGGCAACCTCTATTTCGTATTATTATTATTATTATTATCAGCTTATTATTTTTAGTGTATTGAGACGGTGTGCAAAGAGTGTGCAACTCCAGCTATGGGGTCTACGACCGGCAGAACTTCACATCGCGTGATGAACCCATACACATTATTTGCACCCAGTGCATGATGGATACAGGGTTGCGTGCAACCCAGCTTTGCGTTCAACTCTCTTGTGGTCACTTTGCACTGTTTGCCAGCGTAACCTTTGAACCATGTCACATGATGTGAAGTTCTGCAGTCACAGCACTGTATAGAGGTTGTGTAGGCTACTGCACACTGACATGACTACTGTTCATGGTATTAATGTATCGAAGGTAGTTAGGAGTAGCCCTTTCACACAGATGCCATTTTTTCCACGACTTGCACTTTTCACAACCATGTCAGAACAAGTGAAAGTTGCTGAAATCACATCCCTATTTTCAGAAAAAAGCTCAAAAGTTGCGAAGATCTCAGCTCAAAAATGAGTTTTATTGTGCTCACACGATGATGCCAAAAACAACCGAAAGGAGGGGAATTAGACAACTCTGTGGCGCACCACAAGTGCCTGAGAAAAGTTATGCGTACACGGGTCATTGAAATGCATATATTCACAGAGTATTTCAATAAACTACGAGGAGACAATAGTCGTAAAATAGCAATAAGTAAAACTAATTGTGCACTCATAACCATGTACACGTATAAAACAATAATTTATTAAAATTTAAAAAATCCAGAGCGTTTTCTCGTGACTATCATCAGTGGACTGGAACATCGTCACATGGTAAGAATCACTAAAAACAACCAGTTATATAGCTAGATTAATAATCACAAATAGCAGCTCGCGGTTACACATAGCGTCATTTACGCCAGCAGTGTGAGTTTATGCATTGAATGTGAAAATGGTAGCGGTAAATGAATGGGGTAGCTATGTGTGCGTGTGTGAACAACAAAGGGTGAGTGCGTATTATTTGAAGAGTGTGAGTGCTACAACTCTTTTTCTGCTTACACAGCACAGGGTCACGTGTACGAATAATCGAATATAGACAGCGTCTAGCACCTGCAACTGCCTTAAGAAACGTGCACAACAAATAAGTTGAAATAACACTAAACCTGGAATCATCAAATACCTTTCAAACATTCCGGACTGGACGTCAAATGACTGTAGATGGCAGACTTCTTCTTGTCGATGTCAAATTCCTCCTCATCACTTCCACTCCCATCCTCTGCCTCCAGATCTCGCTCACCACTACTGTCCTCTAGATCGTCCCCATCATCAGCCATCTCCGTCTCACCGCGCCATCCTTTCTTTCTCCTTGACCCGTTCTTTCCTGCGCTTGTACCTTCATCCGCGTCTCCTGGCTCCACCTTCTCGATCTGTCTTAGTCGTGCCTCCGCTAGTCTCTGGCTTCCCCTCAAATCTGTGTTATTTTCGTTTCGTTCTCCTGCCACTCTTCCCGTTGCCGCCGTCGGGTTTGTGAACGAGCAATCATCCGGGGTCTGCCATGCCGCGATGCCGTCGTCAGGAGTGGCACTGGATCCATCTGTTGCAATCCTGTCGATTCCGGTATTGTATCCGCTACTGGTTGCGCTGCATTGGGCGTAGCAGTAGGCACCGGGTGTTTTGTGCAGTCACCCCCGCTTTGGCCTGTTTGCCCTGGCCGCTTGTGACAACAAGGACAATGGGACGTGTTGTTTGATACGTTCGGACAAGTGTTGAAGCGTCCTGCCAACATACCGACTACCGCACTGTCGACATTCAAAATGGTAGATGGGATGGCTAAAATGATGGGTCGGCACAGCGTTCTTCAACACCATGAACAAAGTATCCGCACAGAGTAGTACAAGTTAGCTATATGAAAATGAACATACTTGCAATGAGTCACTGCCTTTCTTGTTGGAGCTTCGCACAGACTACATGGCATAGCGGCATTGCTCAGTGCTGCCACATACTTCGAGAAGCACATCAATTTTGATGAATGCGTCCACGCTTCTTGTTGAAGCGGAGCACCGCAGACACTTCAACGATCACTTCCAGGCCGTTTCTCTGCTAATCGTTGATGCGGCATGAGAGCAGACTAAAGTTTCTCTCTGACTAGGGAGTTCAGCTCCTTCCTACCCAGGTCAGGTGAATACTGCAGTCACAACGCGCGTGTACAATGGAACAATCGGGCCGCGGCCCGCGTGACAGCTCTTTGGCCTCTGACTTCGAGCCCGCTTTTCATCTGATCCCGTGTACTCCCTTTTTGATGCTACTTTTTAGGGAGCTGAGGTCATTACCTTTCCATTGATGCCACATATGTCATGCTTGAAAAACAAAAACGTGGAGCCGCGCTTTGTGCAGAGGTATAGTGAAGTTCTGCAGTACAGTGGTGGATGGAAACCACACCATCCCCATACGTAGCCGATGGCTTGGTTAGCTATGTACAGTACCATGCAAACTGACCGTGTTCCTTTCTATGCTGCTCTGCCGGCGTGTGTGTTGGTGGGTGTATGTGTGCGTATGTGTTCGGGTGTATGTATGTGTGTGTGTGTGTGTGTGTGTGTGTGTGTGTGTGTGTGTGTGTGTGTGTGTGTGTGTGTGTATGTGTTCGGGTGTATGTATGTGTGTGTGTGTTCGAGTGTATGTGTGTGCGTGCATGCATGCGCGCTTGTGTGCATGTGCATTTGTGTACTGGTAGGAGCTGCAACGCACTGGCAAGACGCTGAGAATGCAGGTTTCAGTGGCTATCCTGCCTTTTTGTGTACGCTGCCAATTTTTGGAGAGCATCCTGCCACAGCTACAAGGCACACAAGGCGGCCCGGCAAAATCCGATTAGCACAAGAAGGTGACGGTGTGGGTAGGTCATGAGCCTGCAGCAATGCCAAGCCGCAAACCCAGTGCAATGCTCAACACTGCTTGCATTGCCTGCCTGCACCGGTTCAGAGTGTAGTGGTGACTATGCAGTTTACAGAGTAAACAGTTCAGTAAAGGTGAGCACTGAACGGATGCATCGTCATTGATCCTGATCACACTTTGACCTGATGTCAGTAAGAGTGACTGCGGCAGCAACAGCAGGGTAGGAGACACTCCGCCTTGCCCGTGATACTTAGAACGTGATTTGGAAGCAGCATTCTTTTCAAGGGTTTTGGAATGAGCAGATGCACTGGCCCTAAGTGTTAGAGTCGTGAGTGCCATACTGACAGACTTGATCAGTAGCATCTCTCTAGAATGATTGTGTGCTTGCGGTGTTGAGTAGTGACCACAGCAGCCCCGAGGAGCAGACAGCAACTGCAGCAGTGCTAGAAGCGGATGGCCACGGCATCAGCCCTAAATATGGAAGGCAACTGCAGCGGTCCTTGAAACGAACGGCGCAGATGGCAAACGCAGCAGCGCTACAAGAGGATGTCAACAACCAAGCGCTTGAAGGAGATGGCAGCAGCAGTAGCCCTAGAAGCGGATGACAACGACCAAGCACTTGAAGGAGACGGTAACCGCAGTGGCCCTAGACGCTTACAGCGAATGCAGCAACAGCACTAGAAGTGGACTGCCCAACTTCAGCAGAGCTGGAAGAGTAGAAGGGACTGCGAATGTAGCAGTGCTCGAAGTGGGTGGCAATGGCAACAGAACTACATGTTGTCGGCAAAAGCTGTTGTGCCAGAAGCGACCGGCAACGGCAGTAAGCATCTCGCTAGGTCAAGATCAGTATTACCAAAGTGGCTTTTATCTACAGCACATCAACTACACATCACCATCGTCATAACAGCCGGTGATACATCATGTACAGCGCTGCTCGTTGAAGTCTGATCAAGCGAGTCAATGCCACGCCGGGTGCTGTGCAGCACTAGACCTGCAAACACTGGGATGGTGAACTGGTGCAGGGCGCAAGCCTCACTCACACGCAATTTGGATTTCATCGAGCAGCACCGTAAGTCCTGTTTCCAGTGGACGCTACTGTACGCCGCGCACCACATGTTTGTGCTGCTGCACTGCACTACATTGTACTTCATACCACCCATGCCAGCCTGTGTGTTATACTAGAGCCTGTGGTGGGCTCCAGCTGAGAGAGAGAGATAGATAGAGACAGACAGACAATCAGAAAAGAGTAGCCCCGCAGTCGCTATGCCAATCTCATTTTCACACGCGAGTTTCCAACACATCCTGCCCTACGGTCAGTATTTACCAAGGCCACCCTTTCCTTCTTCACCTTTGACATTATGCTGGGCTTATTCCCCGAAGACTATTCTCCTATGCCGGACTTTTGGGAGATAGTTTGCGTTGCCTTCTTCATTATGTCGTTCTTTGTCCCTTTAATCCACGTGAATTGCTATTGAGGGAGGCAGTCATTTACATGTATCTATTTTTCCCCATGCTTCTATGGTATTTTAACTCAGAGAAATGAGAGATTTGGCAAAACCCTTGCAGGTAAGTATGGTATCGTCGCGAAATTGGTTCTGTGTGACGTTTCGTGTCTGTATGTGGGTGCTTGTGTGTGTGTATGTATGCGGGAGGAAGGGGGTGATCAAACGTGTTGGTGTGATTACTGTATGCTTGTTGAATGATTAGCCTGCTGCACTCAGATGTGGATCCGGCGGCAAAGTGGCAGAACGCTGTAGCTACATGTGAAGCCTCTGGTGGCTGTGTGGTTCTAATAGCGTAATATTTGTTTGTTGGAGGCTCTTAGCAGTCCTTGTCAAACACTTGGTGGGTCCAATCTACTCACCACCTCCCTACACTTTTAAGCGTAAGCTGTATATTAGACTGTACCTAAATCCCATGGGCTGGTGATGACGTTCCTATGGATTCTGAATATTATGATTTCACTTCACTTCTCCTGACACACAGGCATTCCTGCCTTCTCCAACTGGACCATGAAAAAGAATGTTTGCTGTGTGTATGTAGCCTCTTTGCTGGGCTTATCAAGCAAAACGACCTCTGGACTTACTGCTCTGTGATCTCCAGAGTGACTTGTATAATTATATTATGTCTGTCCAAGGGCGAGTGTGCCACTGGATGTTTGGGGAATATTCCTCAGGCTCTCCTGGTGGTATCTGCCAGTCTGCCTAAGTAGCTCAGTGTGTACAGATGCTATGTCTCTGACTGTCCTCTCCAGAGTGACTTGTAGATAATAATAATTATGTCTGTCCAAAGACGAGTGTGCCACTGGATGCTTGGGGAAATTCCCTCTCCTGGTATCTGCCTAAGTAGTTGTGCACTGATGCTAAGGCCCCTCTCTCAATTATAACGACAATACCCCGCCACGCACAATACACATAACACACACACCACACATTGCTGATACCACTACAACTTACAAGTAAGGAAAGAGCAATGTGTGAAGGGGGAAGGGGTGTGAAACTTCACTTGCACACGAAGGAGGAGAAGGTGTGAAACTGCTGATTGGTTGAATGGTAGGGTAGGTAAGCTATATAAGTAAAGTTTCCCTAGGGGATGGTGGTCGGGGCTAGGGATGGCTAATATTGGAGAATGAACACTTGATTGCCTTCTCCTCCTTCTCCTCCGGAAAATTTGAAGAGCTTCCTTCTTCTTGCTTTCTTGTCCTGCAAAACAAACGAAAACGACGATGGCAGAGGCAAATGAACATTGACAATGTCGACCATCTAAACGACACACACACAAATAACCATCACCAGCTACATATCGCAAACAACAATGATGATGAAGCACCAAATCTGCAAAGAACCTTCATGTCCAAAGCAATCACTGCATTACACAACAATGGCCTACGAAAAAGGGCGGGGGGGGGGGGGTTTCGAAACACTTCAGAGGAGCCACCCCAACTCCACAAGTAAATTGTGCTTCAGGTGTCTGACCGTACCACACTAAAATACCTTCCAACGTCCCCCTGACGTGCAATGCAGTGGTATGCAGCATTCAGTGAAATTTCACTGGACAGCATACTCTGGATACAATGTACTTTTCTCTTGCTCCATCAACCACCACACTACACAACTGTGCTCTCCAGCCGACCCAGCTCGACGCATTGCCACTGCCCACTATCAGCAAAGCCACACATCCATTAGTCCAGCTGCTTACCCTTGGCTTTTTCCCGTTGCATTCGATACAATGTACAGTGCTGCTCAATGAAATCCAGTCGCATCACCCAAGTACGCGCCTGGCATTCCGCAGCCATAGACTTGCGAACACTGGGCTGAGAAATGATGCAAGGAGCTTGAGTAACGTGGCTGGATTTGATTTAGAAGCACTTATACTTTTCTGAGCATAGGTACTGTGAGTGAACAAACATTTTGCGCATATTTATTTTCGGCCTGGTCATGTTCGGCCGAAATTTTTTTGCGGCCGAAATTTTGTTTTGCAAAGTTCAGTATGACAGTGTATACAGACGGCGGCAGTACAGGCCAAGACTTTGATGTGGCTGAAATGGGTTCTAGGCCCTGAGACGGCGAAATTTTGAATGAGGCGAAAATTTGTATACTTACAGTACTGACTTTGCCTTCCCTGAAGGAATGCTATACTGATGCCTTTCAATACACTCAGCTACGTGTACCAGTGTCTGCTCTAGGATTTCAAACCAACCGGGTACACATGTGCCTGGCACAACCATTGCAACCGGGTCAGTTCAAGTGCGGCTACTGCATGTAGATGTACATCAGGGAGTTGTAATTGTACACCAGGGAGTGGTAAATATTTTAGGGCTCTCTGATGTATTTCCAACCGGGTAACAGGTGACCCGGTGTTCTTTTTCCAGACAGGTCCAAGTGCCCCCGACTGGGTCGCTGACCCGGCTCTGGAGCAGAGACACTGTGTACACATGTGTATAGAACTTTTTCAAGGAGAACCCTTGGCATCTACAGCACGTTCTAGAATGTAGGCACACATCACGTTGACCAGATCTCGAGAAGGGCCACCGAGATTAAGTTCATGTTCCCAACTTTGTAATGATAAAAATGGACAAGGTGAGCGAAAGACAAGCCCCTTTGTACATCATAGCTAGGAGGGGGGGGGGGGGCAAGACTGTTGCTTTCTGCCTGGTAGCTGGCATGGTAACAGACACCTTGGAAGCGTGTTTTGTTGATCGCATAAAATGATGATGCAAAAAGAAAATCAGTCAAGCATTGCACCCGGGAGGCAAACAAAATGGAACTCAATCCCTAGCCTAGGCTAAATGAGGTCGTGTATTTGTGCAAATTTCAAAGGGATCCAAGTACCGTAAAGTACCGTTGATCCGCCCCCTCTCTAATTCCCGCCCCCTGTCGATTTTCTACCTGTGAAGCGACTTCGGCGTATACAACGAAAATTCGGTGTTGAACCGACGCATGCACTGCTGTACACAAAATTTGCCAATCCAGGATGAAAATGTGCACAATCCAGCACATCGAGTCTGAACTTCTACGTTGTTGTACATCGTACTGCACTTGACAGCCTTGATCTAATTCCCGCCCCCTGCCGAAAACCCAGCTGGGAAGCGACATGGCGTGGGGGCGGATCAACGGTACTTTACGGTAAAACAGACACCTAGTGCATGATGTGGATGGCACTCGAAGGAATGCCTTGGCAAACATAAAGCGGGGCTTCGATGCCAGCCAGATGTCCGTGCTTCGGAACAGGTCAACTCTCCAACTGTTACATGCACCAATATACTACAGTGGTGCAAGGCTTACACAGATGCGGCAAAATGGGATTTTGGCCCTTTGGCCTTTGGGTGCCAGAGAGATTATTTTATTTTATTTTTTTTAGCTTTAGAAAGTTTCCTTTCACACATTGTAAGTCACGTACCTGCACATCGACCACTCGACGTAATGCCAATTTTCCGCAGCAGCGACTCCAGTAGTGAATACATCAGTCTCCAACCCGCAACGTTACGTTCATAATGCGCCTCCAAAGGCTCGGCCGACTTGCGCTGATGTCAGATATTCCATAATTTACGAGCCGGCAATAACTTAGTTACTTCCTCAAATGAACTAATACTTCGCGTCACTGAGAGGTCGACATGGAACAGGCCACGGTCACGGACTGCAGGAGTTACCCAATGACAGAGTCGTGTTCTTGCGTGGGTGCAGCCGGCACAACAACACACTGTTAGCTGCATTCTGGTTCGCTTTCAGTCTTATGCTCGAGGCCAACGGACCCATTGCGAAAACTTCACCCATGGGGCCAGCGAATCCGCGGCATATCCATGATAATATCTGGAGCCCGCTAGCAGCCGGTCTTTACGTGGGTCAGCATCCTGCAACATGGTTTCTAAGTTCTGGTTGTGCAAGAAGAAAGCATGGCCGAGAGGCCGGCCTCATTTCAGTTAGGCCGTTCCGTAACGAAACGTTATTCGGTGAGCTCTGACTTGAAAACGGCTGCTGAAGGAATGGAGAAAAAAGCAACCACTACGGTGTTCTCCGGCTGAGTTTTGCGCCCAAGTGCGGTTGATAACACTACTATGATTAGTGGTGGCACCTGGGCCACAGAGCTAGAGTAGAGCTTCAAGCCTTCAACACTCTGTGGCGACCTCGCGTGTCCCTGCCTGGTTCACACTACATTTCCGGCCGATGCTCCCACACCGACTCCGACAAGAAATCGACCGACCGACTGTGTCGGATGAGTCGGACTAGCTGTTCACACACAACGGTACACGGTGACCGGTGGGCAAGTAATTATTAGTTCCCTTGTACTAATTGTGCTATAGTTGTCGGCTTGTCTGTTACCCACATACACGCGGTACAGAGCCGCGCTAGACCGCGTAGTAGACACTAGCGCTAGACAGCGGAAATGAGATACCGGTAGTTTTACACAAACTACAAGGCCAAAGGCAAAGGCGTGAAAAGGCTTGCATCTAGTACTAGTAGTAGTAGCAATCCAGTGCAGCCAGTTCACGGTCTGCACCGACGCTCTCCGCTGCCATGGTGAAAAGCCTACAGTGATTGGTCCGATGCCCGCTCCATCACGTGCAAGCACTAAAAATCGGCCGGCTTTTCCACTAAACATCGACCAGTCTTGGCCGAGAACTACTAGTACTACTACTGCGACAGGAGAATCACCACATATCTGTCGGAAACCTGTACGACACCAACGTCCACACCAGGCAATTTTCGCCCCTATCTTGAGGATTTTTCGTAGGTCTACGAGTCCAATGTCCATGTCGGCCGGAAAATCGGCCCGTAGTGCTACGGCCTGTAGTGTGAACCAGGCAGTAGATACAGACAGTCTGCATCATTTCGCAGCCTGGTGTTCGCTTGTCTAGGGCTGAGCAACGCCCGGCGCATACTTGAGTGATGCTATTGGATTTCGTTGAGATATACTGTTGTTGTAACAGTTAAGCATGCGAAAAGGGGGTTAACCTCTAAAATCTGACATTTCGAGCTGACTATCTACTGTTACTCCAACATGTTTCAGAAATCTTTTGCAAAAAACAGCATCAAAAAATCTCTTTTCGTTGCAATGTTATAGGTGTTTTAGTGCCAGGTGGTCTGTTGGCAAGTATCGCACTTTGCGGTGCAAAGAAAAAAATGATTGTCTGTTCTAGACATTGTACATACGCTGACACTATTTTCTTGATGAAGCATTTGAAGAATATTCATGATGTACAGAGTGCACTTTAATGCCTAGTTTGGACCAACACAGAAGAGGCATAATCAGCATTTTCGACTAAGACCACACACATGCACAGTCGTGGCCCGTAAGCAGCCAATTTCCGCGATTGTGTTCATCGGCAACATGGTGTGAATATTATACAGTTACAGAAGAGCACACGATTAGAACTGTACAGTTACGGCTCTCTAATTGTCTAGTCACTGACTGGTGGGCATAGGTCATCCCTGAACTGCTCTTGCACAAACGGACGGATTTCTTTGTGCAAGTACTGGCGACGAGCTCTGCTCATACCTCCATGTGCAATGACCGGTGGTAAGCCTGCATCTTGCACTGCCTGCACGGTGGTCTTCAGGATGTCAACAGAGTCACTGTTTCCGCCAATGCACTTCAACCATTCCTGGTGTGGCAGCAGCGAAGGTGAAGTGGTGCATCTGGCTCACGGCTGGGATTGGCCGGAAGAAGTCGGGCAGGAAGCGGTCCCACTCGTACCAGGTAATTGTCGACCCAAATGGAGCGGAACGATGATTCACCGATGATCTCAACTTGGGCTGCCGCGCAAGATTCCTTGTACAAGGCATGTACGCTCTTGTATGTTTGGGTAGCAGGCAAGAACACTGGAGGAGCATCATCACGTCCACGCAGCGGGGCTGGATGCGGAATGCCGTTGACTTCTGCATGGTTGTTGATGAACTGAACGCATCTCTTCACGTTAGCGTACAGGAGCGCATTATGTGGTCGCCTGCCTGTATTGCCATGGTCCCTGGGCACCAGTCCGCACCAGTCCGTGTTTCTCCAGGTGCTGCTGCAGACCATACAAATGCTTCTTGCCGATGTCGTACGCGTAGCGAAACGCACCAACACACACCTCGACACCCTGGAAGCTGTAGGCGAAGGACTCGCGGCGACGCTTTCCCCCATGCGCGTTCTGACTGGTATTGTGGCGGCAGGACTCCAAAATTCCCAATAGCACGGTATCGCTCTCACTTTTCTCCATTTCCCTCATGTTTAGTGTTGACTGCTCAAGAGTTACTCTGTCAAACTTACGGAGGCAGTTCTTGCTGCATCCACAATTCTGGAGCTGAGCAAATTCAGGTGCAGGAGGAGCAGCAGCAGCAGGGACGTTCTCCACTATTGCTTCGTCTTCCACTGTTAGATTTTCTTCATCAGCGATAACTCCAGCCTCATCAGAGTCGCTTTGAGGCTCTACATGCAGGTAGTTCGCTGTTACAACATCGGAGTTCACCCTGGAGTTGAGGTAGTGGAGTTAGTCTGCGTCGTCAGTGTCAACTATGTTACTTGCGATTCTACGCCCTGTTCAGCAATTTCCTGACCAGAATCTTGAAGTGGAGCGACAGCATACTGACCAACCACAACAATCTCAATCCCTTGACAAGACATGCAGAATCCCTGGATTTCTCTCAAAATCCCTGGATGGCACAAAAACAAGTTAAAAAGAGCTTTTCCCGCCAAAAAACGTTCGACTCAGCAGCTGTGCGTACAGCACAAATCGACCCTGTACTAGGCTGTAGTGCAGTTTGATCAGTCGGCGCCCGCCTGTCACTTTGTCAGTGCAGATCTTGCATGGTCAGGTACTAGGTCTTCAAAGTGCTGTGCACAGTTCGAAGTGCGAATGAGCACCGTACATACCTTTGAAAAAAGTTCAAAAAACCGGGACATTCGGGGAGAAACCATGGAGTTTTCAGGAAAATCCTGTATCAGACAAAACTTTGGTTTTTCCGGGAGTTTGCTTGAAATCCCCGGGACCCCGGGAGGAGTGTTGATTTTCCGGGATTTTCCCGGGAAAAACGGGAGGGTTGGCCAGTATGCCGGACAGAGCTACTCTCAGGATCGCCATGAAACTCATCTTCGCACTCCCTGAGCACGTCAGCAAGAGCTTCATCGACAGTGAAGACTATTCTTCGACTCATGGCAAGAGCGAGAAAAAATTGTTGAGAAAGAAGCTCTCTCAAGAAAACAAGCGCAGCTTCAAACAAATGAATCTCAGCAACGCGAGGACCGATTTGCAAAATCTAAAGACTGGTGGAAAGCTTAGACCGTCAACCCCATTCTTGTGTCATCGACCTGCGCAAAATTGCGAAAACGCGCGAGATTATACAGAATCGCAGCGACTCAACTTCAAAATCCACGCAAAAAGCGCACGTCAAACTTTGAAGTGCTTTTTGACAGCTTCAAGTGCAAGTACGTTAGCCCCCTTTTCGCGTGCGCTGGCTATATGAATAGGCGGCGCGGAAACAATAACTTCAGTATAGCAATAAGCAGAATCAGCGAAGCGGACATTGGACATAGTAATCAACAAGAAAAAATATGGATAATAAAAAAGTTTCCCTGCTGAATGTCTCTAGAAAACTTGTTCAGGATATTGTATTATCCATATTTTTCTTGTTGATTACTATGTCCAATGTCCGCTTCGCTGGTTCTGCTTATTGCTATAATAAATACTGTATAATCATGGTACATGTAATGATGTGCCAGTACATGTACTTGTATGTACTGGGAACTCTCAGAACGAGCAAGACATCGCCGGCCGTATTACCAGTGAGTGCTAGCGAGTAGCGACGTATTCAAGCTCTGTATTGAGGTGCGTGCACTAGACCATTATACACGTACATGTACGTCCGGGCACGAGTACATCATGAATGTACCAGGCAGGACGATGACCTGTGCAGCTGTGCTGGCTCTGGCAACATTGCCATTGATGGACATCGACTAGCCTTTGGTGGATTATGCAGGTATAACGGATTTTGTCTAAAAATTCGTTGGAACGTTGCAAAGTGCAACAACTTTGAACAAGAGTGCAAGGGTACAATATAGCACCATCATTGGCATAATTCCAGCGTAATGTAGCACAATTACCGGCATCATTTGTGCATAATTTTGCGCTCCTGAATACAAGACTGACGGTACGAGAAGTCTAAGACAACTCCCCTAGAACAGAGAGGGTCAGAACCGATTCCAACACCCATACGTTTCAGATGATCGCAATCGACCCGGGCTCTACCAACCGTGGATGGTTGTAGAATGACACTGTTTCCGAACACGGTGTGCTCCACTTTGTTACATCAACCAACAACATGTGCATACATACAGTCATTATAAGTGTCAGGTCGTTGAATGTTTCAGTTTTCTGCCGATAAGTCAGTGTCTGGAGATATGTGGATTTTGTAGAAAGAAAAAAAAAAGTAACTGTCGCACTTTCTGACCGTATTGTCATCTACCGTAGTTACATGGATGGAAAGGTGCTCGTGACTCCCCGACCTTCGGACCCCATATCTCCCACCTCCGTGATGACATTAACAAGAATCTAGGTGCTTTTAGGCGAGACAGAGACAACCTGGACAGTAAGGCTCACCGAGCTTTCTATCTCGGTGTTTTACAGAGACTAACAGAGTAAATTAGAGTACGCCAGCACATCATATTATGTTCATTCATTACACGCTGCAGAATACGATAAGCTTTTAGGACTGAGCCGCCGAGCCGCTCGTATTGTATTTGCCTACCCTTCCCGTGCTGACGTTGAGCCCATTTTGCGTTGTCACAACCTCCACCCACTCAGCCTACGCCTCACTCTTTAAAAGCTATTCATTTTTACTTTTCAGTGCATCAGGTCCCTTGGCAGTCCCCTCATCTCCCAAATCGTCACGACCCGAAATGATGCTACCCACACTACCTCCCAAACCAGAGGCCAAACATTCAGTAGTCTCTTTCTCCCCCCATTCATGTCCCGGCCAGGCCTCTACAGTCTCTCATTTCTTGGTGCTGACCGCTTTAATGCACTACCCGCTATTATACGATCCCAACATGCCTTGCCTGCTTTTCGCGCTTGCTGCTCACAAGTTCTCCTTGGGCACCCTGTAAGAAGGCCATAGACTTGTTGGGTATACCCAAGTAAAATAATAAATACTTCTACTACAGTCAACTCCGCTTATAACGACACTCGGCGGGGCATCAGAAAAGTGTCGTTATTCGCGAAGTGTCGTTATATCCGAAGTCTCATTATATGTGTCACCATGGTCACAGTTGGATGGGACTTTGCTCCGGGCATGGACATTATGTCGTTATTCGCGAATTGTCGTTATATCCGCAGTCGTTATTAGCGAAGTTGACTGTAGTACATGTACTACAGTGATGGCAACTGAAATCCGACCCCCTTAGCGGTGCGTCCACGTTCTAGCGCGTCTCTGTTTTGTAGTTTTGCCATCCCGTGTTGCGTCTTTGCGATGCGAGCGCACCGCTCAGGGGTCGGATTTCAGTTGCCAGCGCTGTACTACTCGTATCTAACTGTCCATGTACAGTACAGATACCGGAGGGTGTACCCAGTGTGCTGACAGTGCTCAACACCGTGGCGGAGGCAGAGCGTAATACAGAACAGAACAACAAGGACAATCAAGGCTTGAAGTTTCATGCTCTCGCAATCATCAGGCAACAGTTGCGTTGCGTTGTTGCCTGGTGATTGGCACTGATTGCGTGAGCATGAAACTTCAAGTCGCAGCAAACAAGCCTTGATTGTCCTTGTTGTTCTGTTCTGTACAGTGCAGATATGTATCAAGAGAAAACGCATTTCAGCGCGACCATTGTCATTAGACTAAAGCCTGTCATGGAACTATTCCATTCCGCATTACATGTTCCCGCTCTAGAGTCGACCATCCGTGTTGACTGTTGCATAGTCACCGTAAGTGGGTATTGTACCAAAGTGATTCATCAACATGTACTTGTATTGATCAGACCGTCATGACGGCCATGATGGAGTATGGACAAGACCGTGAGACAAACCTTATACATGCAGAAGAACAGAGGACATTGGGTGATTCATTGCCCTTTTGCTGATTTCTTAGATTGAATAGAAGTAGGAGAGAGAGAGAGAGAGAGGGAGAGAGAGAGAGAGAGAGAGAGAGAGAGAGAGAGAGAGAGAGAGAGAGAGAGAGAGAGAGAGAGAGAGATAGCATGTGTCCCAGGCGAGTGCAGGTGTCAAGTGAGGAAAGGACTGGCCTGGCCATCTTGCTCCCCTCCGCATACACCAGACGCACACTGCATTCAGCTATTGAAAGAGGTGTGCCAAGAAATGCCATCTGCCAAGGGACGGCATCATCATAATCAACAAACCCCAGGCATTCTCAGGCCAAGATGGTCTATTCATTCCTGTTTACGCTGACTGGATATAGACAGCTTCAGGGCATGGTGTGTGTTCGTCAACAGGTGGACTCGGCTTGGAGATCAGGCAGCATACGTGCGCTCCGGTAGCCAGCGGCGATAACGCATTTCCCAAAACATTTAGGCCTATTGTTGCAGAATGCAATGGGCTCCACCCCCCGACTGCACTTCCCAGCACCTGTCATCAATCTCCACGTTTGAAAATTTGAAAACGTGATCTTCTGGCAGGGTTCCCAGCGCTGCGCTTGGCCCGCTCGTCACGAGGAGAGTGAGTACGAGTTGAAGTCAGTATGACAGGCATCACCTGCCAAGCTGTGTGCCGTTGTCTGACAGCGCCCGAGGAAGACCAGCACAGGCTGGTCCTGACTTACCTAAGTTAGTAGTGTACATGTAGTTGACAGCAGGACTCCAGGAGCTCAGGACATCACTCAACCTTTTTTCCACAGCTCCAAACAAGTGCACAGAGTGAGGCACGCCGAAAGGACTGGACAAGAATCCATTAAATTTTTGGATTCGCATCAGAATTACTTGACGTGAGCTGTGCCTGTAGGTTCCAGTTCGCAATGCTTAGGGCAAATAGAACAGAGCAGGGTTGCGAACTCGCTAGCCCTGATTCGGACAAAAGAAGTGCTGCTCCTTTTCGCTGGTCTGCAAACATGCTCACTAGACTAAAGTCTTAGATTCAATGGACCAATCCTCCAAGTACATGTACATCGCACACTGCACACTAACTACTTGCTCAGTGTGGGTGATAGGAGGGTATGTGATGTCTGTGCGAGGCCACAGGATGAATGGTATCGCCCATGCGCTAAACTTCAATGAAAAAATGAACACAAACCATAATGTATCCGTGGACGCGCAAGTCATAATAACAAGAGTACATAATGTTATGTACTCTTGATATTAATTTTAAAACACATGGGCTCATTTTTCGTGGCTTTTCTTCACGCCTGGTAGCAGCCACTTTAGGATAATTATTTTGACCGCAGCGCAAACCCATACACATGGCAATAAAGATATCAGTTATATTATTATCAGTAGTGTTGGCAACTGAAATCCGACCCCTGAGCGATGCGCTCACATCGCAAAGACCCAACACAGGATGGTAACACTACAAAATGGAGACCACTAGAGTGTGAATTCGCCGCTCGGGGGTCGGATTTCAGTTGCCAGCACTGTAGTATCAGTTTTTCACTGCACCTCCAACTCGTATCACACGAACAGTCCTCTGCTACACTACACACACAGTATCATGTGGAACTAAAATTAATGTACATTAGCTGAAAGAAAGTGCCTTCCGCTAACAAAGGGTGAGCACTAATTTTCACTGTTGGAAATCAAAGAAATAAAATGAGCAATACGCTAATACTGCCATACATGTACGTAGTCCTATTACAAATTGTCGTCCAACATTCAGTTGATACCAATGTCTGATTGTTACTGTGCAGCGCCACCATGGTGGTGAACGGCTGGACTTGTTCTCACTCTCGGTGCTTAGCCACACTGCTTTTGCCTCCGTCTAATCGTCGAACCCAAGGCTCTGGATCGCCTTCTCCACTTCCTCGTCGCTAAACTGCATGTCCTTCTCGTCCATCGCGGCAGCGTCACGGCCGCGATCATCCTCGTCGGCATCCGCGTCGTCCATATTGAGATCGAAGTCGCTGTCGCTTCGCGTTCTCTCCTGATCAGCGGAGTCTTGCTGGTCGTCTGCGTGCATTGCGATATAATTCTCCACCTCCTCGTCCTCCTCTTTCTGCTCGTCGGCAGTCAGCTGGTGCTCTGAGCCTTCCTCGAAGTCGAAGTTGGTCGCATCGCTGAACATCTGGTCGTACTCGTGCTCGCCGATTTGCTCTTCACCATCGTCGTCGTAGTTTGATGTAGCCGATACACACGACACCAGGGCAATGGCCGTCAGTGCTAGTAGGTGCCACTTCATTCTTGCTGGAGGGAGTGAGGCAAAGTATTCGGCGTGCAAACTGACTTCCGCGAGACCTCTCCAACAATGAGCCGGCACTGCGAAATCGAAGTGACTCTTCTCAGCGATTTCAGTGAGTCAAGGCTCACTCAGAAAATAGGATACTCAGCTGATCACGGTCCGGGACGATGCCTGGATATCAGCTATGACTCTGTGGGATACGATCTACAGGATGTTCGGGTGGAGGGGCGGGGCGGGGACACACGCAGCCACGTACGCCGCTGCAGCATTGTGACGAGAAGTCATAAATCGTAAGAGTGTGCAAAGCGGCTGCAGCAGCACTGGACGCCCATATGCAACAACAGTGCCCTACTCTTCGTGCCTTGACGCCTGACGGTTGTGAATGCAAACACAGACTACTTCTGTAGACTGTGGTCGCTATCGTCGCCAGACCATTGTCACCTGACACGCTCAGGCCTTTCCTAAAGAGGCTTTAGGGTACGGACGCGATCATGCAGAAAACCATGCGGTTCTCATATGGACATCACATGTCTCTCGTAAACAAAACCCAGAGCTAGAGATGTCGTTATACTCTACATGTCAAGTGGTTCTGGTTCAAATGTTTGAGCGCACGATCTCTATACCTCCTCTCGAGGTCCGCCCCCCAAACGTGGCCCAGGGCCAAGTCCTCACTTGTCCACATGGCAAGGGGAATAGTTAGGAAGTTTACGTGCTGGCGGTCTGGAGCCGCTGCATGGTTCACATGTCACTAGTCCTCGCTCGTCTCAGCCAGGGACTTCACTGCAAGCCAGAGTCTCCGGCACCCGTCTCTCGATCTCAGGGCAGGCAGCGTGCAGGCCCAGCCAGCTAGGTGAAGCAGCGAACGGCTTTGTAGGGCATTGATCAAATGCCTGGCGGAGAGCAGCGGGGTGAAATTTGCAGTGTAGACAGCGCAGGGCAGCCAGTCCTGCTCGCTAGAAAGAAGAGGCTTGGCGTTTCCCTTTAGTTGCTTGCTTTCTCCCACTGCTACCGGCAAGTGCAGTTCGACTTTTGCTGCTCCAATCTCAGGTAAGTTGTATAGCACTCTAGATCTCTGTGTTTTGCTCTCATGCCTCCGCTGAAGAGGGGGGGGGGGGGGGGCTGCTCGCTGGGCAACTACACTCTAACCGTAGGTCACGTTGGTTAGTTCTCCTTCTGCGTAAGTTCTAGCCTTGGCCTGTGATAACGTAAATTACAGGTACGGCGTTCGGTCCTTGCTGCGTCGAATCTACTTGCCAATACTTGTCAGTACATTGGTTGGCATTTTGCATTCCGGATAATTCGAAATGGAAGCAAGGAAAGTTGAAGTTCGAAGTAACGGTACTAGCCAGTATCCTGGAGAGTTGTGTGGACATTTCAAACTTTTTCCTATCCGTAAAGATGAGCTCAGGTGCGACAGAGTTTTTCCCAGGCCAAGTAATCTAGTTCCACCGTGTATTCCAGTCGTTTCCCAACTGTCCATAAGCCCTGTTTGATGGAGTTGACGTTCACCCCGCTAGTGTTATGCCCTCTGCTGTTCGACAGGGTTGGCAGCAGCGCACCATCCACGCCACACAGTGGCTAGCTAGGTAGGCTATATCTACCGTTGCACTGAGCACAAGCTGTGTGTCCTGCTGCATGTCACAAAACTGTCCAGTTTTTGAACGCCGGCTCAAAGCAACATGCCACCGGCTTCGGACTTCGATGCAGTCGAGAGTAGAAGTTGTGACTGAGGGGATTCCCCGCGGAGACTCCGTGCGCTTGCACATGACAACAATTAGGACTTAGAGTAGAGGTCTGGAGTCTAGCGTCTACTAAAATCTATCCTTACCTACACCGCTGCCCGAAGAAATCCCATCGCGAGAGTCAACTGACATAACCGTAGGTGGGCGCTGTATGCAGCCCCAGGTCCACCTGGGAATACAATGAAACTTGTCTAAGACGACCACCGCTCAAGGGATCTTCAAAATGTGGTCTCTGTTACCAGGTGGTCTCCTTATCCAGGGTCAATTAACTGGAAGTAGCATCCCTTGGTCCTGGTTCCAGTGGTCTTCTTTAACAGGTGGTCGCCTTATCCGAGTGGTCGCATTGACAGGTTTTACTGTATATGTACAGAGCTGTGGTAGATTACCGGTCCTGGCGGAGGATGTTAGGTAGCGAATTCACGCAGTGGCAGGTTTCGTTTCCCAATACCGTATCTGTTCCAAAGAGTGACCGAGAATACCGCCCCCTCCCAAAGCCAAGGGACTTTTGAGGTTGTGTTTTCCTTCGCTTCCTACACTTGGAAATCCCAATTGGTTTGGCGTACATGTACACAGGCGTGGAACGACGCAATGAAGAATTCTGTAGTAACTAGCTTGTATGAATGTGCGGGATTTGGTGGCCTGTCTCACTGGCCGGATAGTGGTGATGGGGGCCGCCCCCTAGCTTTCTGTTCGTCATGCAGTGTTTCAGTCCTACATACAGACGGTCTTATGATGATGTCACAGGACTGTGTGTTCATACACGCCGCTAATATTTTAAAAAAATAATTTTTTTATTACTATTGACAATTGGCGGCATACGCAATGTGTAGAAACAGAGGAGTCGGAAGGTATTTTAGTGTGGTACGGTCAGCCATCTGAACTGTACAATTTTACTGCTGGGGGGGGGGGGGGGGTGGCTGAGCCGAAAATTTTGGAAATTTGGAGCCCAAATCAGTGAATTTTATAAATATGCTTCACGGGGTACTTGGGGCAAATAGTGGTATTATTTATTATTATTATTATTATGAAATGACCCAAAGGAAATGTGCCTATCGAGGGGTTAATTTGATTGAAAGAACAGTAGATGTGTATGGTCAGTAGCGTGGTGACCGTACCGTGTGCGACACCCCTGAGAATGGATGCGATGCTGGAATAGTGTTCACCGGTATGCGGTTTCGTCTGATCGTTGGAGATGGGTTGTAACTTTGTGGGGCAAAGTACTGGTACGAGTATTGGTCCGACACTCAAACCTGCTCGCAAACTATGACTGCTTGCCACTCCACATACAGCATAGAGCTACGAGCAAAGACTAGTGCATTGTAGTGCATTGCGCTGGTGTTCGTTCTACGTTTGCGGCGATCTCATTCGAACAAACTCTACACTATCAGACTACAAGACCGTGATGCACGACTCGACTAGACTGTACGCGCACCGCATTGCTATGATAAACACGTGGGTGGCTGTGTGTGTGTATGTGTGTATGTGTGTGCGTGTGTGTGTGTTTACGCGTACCTGTACGTTCATGCTCAGGTTGCGCAACTCCCGCTAGGACGCAGTCAGCACGCTATCCTCTAGCCTGACACAGTCACGTGATCGGCAGACCGCGACCAACAACATTACGTCACCATGAAGTGGTTTCAATGGATCACATTCGCCCTGGTGACCCTGCTCATCATTGAACTGATGCTGGTACCGAACGAGACTTCGGCTTTTTGGGGCCGCCGCCGCCGCCGCCGATCCTCCCGGAGAAGACGTAGCTTTTTCCGCCGTATTGCCGAAGGTGTCCATAAGGTTGTCCGCAGTAAGCCATTCCGTATTGTCTCAGGCGTTGTGAGTACTGTCAGCGGTATAGTGGGTATTGGATGCTGCGCGGCCACTCCAATTCCGCCGATCGCACCCTTTGCCGCGGGATGCTGCGTAGGTACAAGAGTCATAGCAGGCGTTAGCTGCGGACTTAACACCTATCAAGCGGCCCACGATTACAAGGAGGGCAAGACTACGAACGCAGCCGTGGGTCTTGCCAGCGCGGGCAGCTCGTGCCTTGAGGCTACTACCGGCTCCGGTGCGTTGGGTCACGCGTACAAGGGAATAAAGGCCCTTGGCAAGAAGCGTCGTCGCAGATCAACTGAGGTGCAACAATGCCCGAAAGCAACTCACATCGCGTCGGACGCAGCCAAGCTGAAGATGCACATCTGTACTCTCCTTGAGCTGCGCACGGCATGCCGTAAGGTGCGCTCCACGAAGAGATATGATCTGCTGAATAAGGTCATTCGCAGCTCCAAGGCGGCCGTCTGGGGATTCGCCAAATTGATCCCGAACCGCTCGATGTTCCGCAGCCTTGCACTGAGCTCATGTAAACGTACTCGGATGCTACCTACTTGCCAGCCGTCTGTGCTCGAGGTTCGCGAATCCATGCGTCCGGTCATCGAGAGTCCAGGCTTCGATCCGGCGACCAATCCCTGCCGTCTCGTCAAGTCGACGAAGCCAACTCTGACGTCATCGCAGTGCCTGAAGCGAGAGATCTACGGTTTCTTTCACCTGACCAAGGTGCTAAAGAACATCCAGGTGGACATGGCACAGCTAGCGCCCACCATGGCATAGAGCAAGGCCAGGATGTTGATCAAGCGCCGCCGCCGCCCCAGCAGAACAGGTGGCGGTGAACACTCATTGAATTTAGTCCAAAGTAGACACGTATGTGCCACATGCTGAGGGCAGGTTAATGCACGCACGCATACGCACAAACACGCACGCACACATACACGCACGCACACATACACGCACGCACACAAACACGCACGTACACCCGAACGCACATCCACGTGCGAACGTAACTATGCAAACACACGCATCCCGTCACGCACACCCCCATACATGTGTACCCGCGCATACGGGTGCATGCACATTCATTCATACACGCCTACCCCACAGGCAAGCACATACTCTCCGGTCTGAACGCCCCCTCCTGATCTGCCCCTACCAATGTGTGTCCCACTGAAACTATGCCCAGAGTATTCCTTTGCTCTCTTCTCAGGCTTTTCTGTTCTCTTCGAATTTGATATCATTTTCAGGATGGAATCTCCTCGTCAGGTATATAGCTCACAATAGTTTGTAGACCTACTTTCAGTCTCTGCATCAATGCGGATTCATTACAATCGTTATAATTATTAAAATTTAATATTACAATAATAATCACAATCGTCATGGGTGCGATGAGAACTTAGTGGCTGAGCCAAGGAAAAAATCACATTGAAAACATGGGAAACAGTGGCGCACAACTTAGTTATGCGTTAGAGTCCATCAATAGACGAGATTTTGAACAGTCGGACTCTTTGGAATTTTTTATTGCGAGGAAAAGGACCAAGGACTACAAGTTGCGCTGTGTTGTCCACTAACACTGTCTATTACTTGACAAGCAGCTCATCCGATACTCCTTGGTCCTTTTCTTTGCAATAACATTTTCCTTGGCTCTCCATCCCAGTTCATCTTTGGAGTTGGCACTATAAGTCTATTATCCATGAACCTTTCAAGTTTTAGTTAGTTGAAACTTGGAAGGCCGTTGGTTAGCGCTATCGAGCAGAACTCAAGCTGACTTTCATGCCAAGGATTGTCTCAGTACTCCTGGTCAGTTTGGTGCTAAATTGTGCACGAGTCTGACTGTTCAGGATCGGGTCTAGTTGCCGGACTCAAACACACTAACTTCCGCCCAACTGTTTTCTGTGTTTTCAAGTTTAATCGTAATAATTATGGCAAAGAAATGGACCGAGGAACTAGGAGTTAAGCTACATGTATAATGGCCACTGACACCACCAGTTACTAAACAATCAGCTCGTGCGATAACATTGCACGACACTGACCAGCGATACTGACGTTCTACAGCAAACTGCCAGTGTTGGTTGTTTGTTTGAAGTTCTATTTTTACAGCGCAAACCAAACGGACATTGATGCCAAATAATTATTATGATGGCGATAGAATAAAAAAATGTGGCTCTGTACTCGAGAAAATGATAAAGTAGTCAATAGGAATTATACATGTACATGTATCCGGCAATTACAAGCCAAGTTCGAACAGAATTAACAATCAGAGAGAAATGGGAAAATGAGGACCGATACCAGAGGGAGGTACTATTCGGCTATCTCTTAATTTGCTGGCCAAAAATCCTATATATAGGATTTGAAAATGTGTGTCTTTTATGCCGTTGTTATTGGTCATCACGACCAATAATAACGGCATAATGGTTTTCATGGAAGTTGTAAATATGTTTGAGGCATGAAGAGGAGTGTGACTGCCACACTCCTCCTTGAGAACCACTACCCACGGCGCATTATACAATCAGCCATACAACACTCCGACACCGCACGGACAACCGCACGCATCCGAGAGCAGCCCCACCAGCAGACACCACATCGGAAGGGGAAACGACAGTACACGTCACTTGTCAAGGTACCGTACGTAAATGACCAGCTTGCAAGGAGGGTTCGTCAAGTGGTCAGGTCGTTTGATAGAGATGTGCGTGTGGTCTTTACGTCCGGTCGCTCACTAAAGGATATGTTGGTCTCGTCGTCATTCAGCAAGCCACAATGCCCCAGGACGGTACAGCGGCAGAGGGAGAAGAGGGGGCGGGGGCGGCCGGCTGAATGTCGTGCATGCGATGGTGGTCTGAAGCGTAATGTTTGTATGTCCCAAGATGTGGTGTACTCTATGAAATGTACCATCTGTCAAGAAGAATACGTCGGGGAAACAGAAAGGACAACACGCAAGAGGACTGAGGAGCACTACAGACAAGCCAAGAACGCGACATTGGGAAAGCCATGGGGAGACCATTATCGACAAAAGCAGCACACCTTCCCATCGTCACCGCAGTTCTCGCCATTTTCCCATCTACAAGTTCTCGCCAGCAAGCAACGGTCTTACGTTGACCGCAGAATCATGGAGGCACTATTTATGAGGAAGAGGAAGCCGGCAGTGAACAGTGACAATGGTTGGTGACTGTTGGGTGATGTGTAAATATATCTGTCATAATTTGTGCAAGAATTTGTGCACTGTGTATGTGTGTGTGTGTGTGTGG
>NC_088652.1:21476716-21486716 GCF_964019385.1 Sycon ciliatum | reverse complement strand
CTACTACTACTACTACTACTACTACTACTACTACTACTACTACTACTACTACTACTACTACTACTACTACTACTACTACTACTACTACTACTACTACTACTACTACTACTACTACTACTACTACTACTACTACTACTACTACTACTACTACTACTACTACTACTACTACTACTACTACTACTACTACTACTACTACTACTACTACTACTACTACTACTACTACTACTACTACTACTACTACTACTACTACTACTACTACTACTACTACTACTACTACTACTACTACTACTACTACTACTACTACTACTACTACTACTACTACTACTACTACTACTACTACTACTACTACTACTACTACTACTACTACTACTACTACTACTACTACTACTACTACTACTACTACTACTACTACTACTACTACTACTACTACTACTACTACTACTACTACTACTACTACTACTACTACTACTACTACTACTACTACTACTACTACTACTACTACTACTACTACTACTACTACTACTACTACTACTACTACTACTACTACTACTACTACTACTACTACTACTACTACTACTACTACTACTACTACTACTACTACTACTACTACTACTACTACTACTACTACTACTACTACTACTACTACTACTACTACTACTACTACTACTACTACTACTACTACTACTACTACTACTACTACTACTACTACTACTACTACTACTACTACTACTACTACTACTACTACTACTACTACTACTACTACTACTACTACTACTACTACTACTACTACTACTACTACTACTACTACTACTACTACTACTACTACTACTACTACTACTACTACTACTACTACTACTACTACTACTACTACTACTACTACTACTACTACTACTACTACTACTACTACTACTACTACTACTACTACTACTACTACTACTACTACTACTACTACTACTACTACTACTACTACTACTACTACTACTACTACTACTACTACTACTACTACTACTACTACTACTACTACTACTACTACTACTACTACTACTACTACTACTACTACTACTACTACTACTACTACTACTACTACTACTACTACTACTACTACTACTACTACTACTACTACTACTACTACTACTACTACTACTACTACTACTACTACTACTACTACTACTACTACTACTACTACTACTACTACTACTACTACTACTACTACTACTACTACTACTACTACTACTACTACTACTACTACTACTACTACTACTACTACTACTACTACTACTACTACTACTACTACTACTACTACTACTACTACTACTACTACTACTACTACTACTACTACTACTACTACTACTACTACTACTACTACTACTACTACTACTACTACTACTACTACTACTACTACTACTACTACTACTACTACTACTACTACTACTACTACTACTACTACTACTACTACTACTACTACTACTACTACTACTACTACTACTACTACTACTACTACTACTACTACTACTACTACTACTACTACTACTACTACTACTACTACTACTACTACTACTACTACTACTACTACTACTACTACTACTACTACTACTACTACTACTACTACTACTACTACTACTACTACTACTACTACTACTACTACTACTACTACTACTACTACTACTACTACTACTACTACTACTACTACTACTACTACTACTACTACTACTACTACTACTACTACTACTACTACTACTACTACTACTACTACTACTACTACTACTACTACTACTACTACTACTACTACTACTACTACTACTACTACTACTACTACTACTACTACTACTACTACTACTACTACTACTACTACTACTACTACTACTACTACTACTACTACTACTACTACTACTACTACTACTACTACTACTACTACTACTACTACTACTACTACTACTACTACTACTACTACTACTACTACTACTACTACTACTACTACTACTACTACTACTACTACTACTACTACTACTACTACTACTACTACTACTACTACTACTACTACTACTACTACTACTACTACTACTACTACTACTACTACTACTACTACTACTACTACTACTACTACTACTACTACTACTGAGAACGCTGACTTTATTTGATAACAAACTGGGTGCCGGAATGAAGAATTCAAAAAACGGAAGCAAAGAAGGCAATGGTGACAAATCCAATCAAGTATATCGTAGATAGGAAAATCAAATCAAATAAATCAGAAAATCCAATAAGAAAATATAACTAAAGAATCTACTACTACTACTACTACTACTACTACTACTACTACTACTACTACTACTACTACTACTACTACTACTACTACTACTACTACTACTACTACTACTACTACTACTACTACTACTACTACTACTACTACTACTACTACTACTACTACTACTACTACTACTACTACTACTACTACTACTACTACTACTACTACTACTACTACTACTACTACTACTACTACTACTACTACTACTACTACTACTACTACTACTACTACTACTACTACTACTACTACTACTACTACTACTACTACTACTACTACTACTACTACTACTACTACTACTACTACTACTACTACTACTACTACTACTACTACTACTACTACTACTACTACTACTACTACTACTACTACTACTACTACTACTACTACTACTACTACTACTACTACTACTACTACTACTACTACTACTACTACTACTACTACTACTACTACTACTACTACTACTACTACTACTACTACTACTACTACTACTACTACTACTACTACTACTACTACTACTACTACTACTACTACTACTACTACTACTACTACTACTACTACTACTACTACTACTACTACTACTACTACTACTACTACTACTACTACTACTACTACTACTACTACTACTACTACTACTACTACTACTACTACTACTACTACTACTACTACTACTACTACTACTACTACTACTACTACTACTACTACTACTACTACTACTACTACTACTACTACTACTACTACTACTACTACTACTACTACTACTACTACTACTACTACTACTACTACTACTACTACTACTACTACTACTACTACTACTACTACTACTACTACTACTACTACTACTACTACTACTACTACTATAGTGAAGCATAGTGACCTCCAGTATGCTGTTGTGATGGCACAGCTACGCTGCAAAATTGCATTTGTTTTGCTGAGGTGGTCAATCACGTGCCTCCGTGGTTGCAGAGCGTCTTACTTGAGGAAGAGAATAGGCCCATCTTTTCTCGACCAATGTCGCCTTCTGTCCATGTAACCGCCTTCGGTATTCATATGTTGGCCTATTTAACATTGGCATGCTCTGCGGATTTGTAGGCATGCTAGGCAATTTAAATATTATCCTGCAAAGTATTTTGTAGGTGCTTGACTACTATACTACGTCATGTATTACAATTGGTACATGACTTAATAATAGCCGTTTGGCATGGTACAATAACCTTTTTTTGTTTTATTTTTTTTATTTTTAATAGCTTTCTCTTCTTCCTCGGATGGTTTACAATTTGTATCACAATTATTTGTGGGTTCAGCAATAAAGGATGTGACTACTACTACTACTACTACTACTACTACTACTACTACTACTACTACTACTACTACTACTACTACTACTACTACTACTACTACTACTACTACTACTACTACTACTACTACTACTACTACTACTACTACTACTACTACTACTACTACTACTACTACTACTACTACTACTACTACTACTACTACTACTACTACTACTACTACTACTACTACTACTACTACTACTACTACTACTACTACTACTACTACTACTACTACTACTACTACTACTACTACTACTACTACTACTACTACTACTACTACTACTACTACTACTACTACTACTACTACTACTACTACTACTACTACTACTACTACTACTACTACTACTACTACTACTACTACTACTACTACTACTACTACTACTACTACTACTACTACTACTACTACTACTACTACTACTACTACTACTACTACTACTACTACTACTACTACTACTACTACTACTACTACTACTACTACTACTACTACTACTACTACTACTACTACTACTACTACTACTACTACTACTACTACTACTACTACTACTACTACTACTACTACTACTACTACTACTACTACTACTACTACTACTACTACTACTACTACTACTACTACTACTACTACTACTACTACTACTACTACTACTACTACTACTACTACTACTACTACTACTACTACTACTACTACTACTACTACTACTACTACTACTACTACTACTACTACTACTACTACTACTACTACTACTACTACTACTACTACTACTACTACTACTACTACTACTACTACTACTACTACTACTACTACTACTACTACTACTACTACTACTACTACTACTACTACTACTACTACTACTACTACTACTACTACTACTACTACTACTACTACTACTACTACTACTACTACTACTACTACTACTACTACTGAGAACGTTGACTTTATTTGATAACAAACTGGGTGCCGGAATGAAGAATTCAAAAAACGGAAGCAAAGAAGGCAATGGTGACAAATCCAATCAAGTATATCGTAGATAGGAAAATCAAATCAAATAAATCAGAAAATCCAATAAGAAAATATAACTAAAGAATCTACTACTACTACTACTACTACTACTACTACTACTACTACTACTACTACTACTACTACTACTACTACTACTACTACTACTACTACTACTACTACTACTACTACTACTACTACTACTACTACTACTACTACTACTACTACTACTACTATTACTACTACTACTACTACTACTACTACTACTACTACTACTACTACTACTACTACTACTACTACTACTACTACTACTACTACTACTACTACTACTACTACTACTACTACTACTACTACTACTACTACTACTACTACTACTACTACTACTACTACTACTACTACTACTACTACTACTACTACTACTACTACTACTACTACTACTACTACTACTACTACTACTACTACTACTACTACTACTACTACTACTACTACTACTACTACTACTACTACTACTACTACTACTACTACTACTACTACTACTACTACTACTACTACTACTACTACTACTACTACTACTACTACTACTACTACTACTACTACTACTACTACTACTACTACTACTACTACTACTACTACTACTACTACTACTACTACTACTACTACTACTACTACTACTACTACTACTACTACTACTACTACTACTACTACTACTACTACTACTACTACTACTACTACTACTACTACTACTACTACTACTACTACTACTACTACTACTACTACTACTACTACTACTACTACTACTACTACTACTACTACTACTACTACTACTACTACTACTACTACTACTACTACTACTACTACTACTACTACTACTACTACTACTACTACTACTACTACTACTACTACTACTACTACTACTACTACTACTACTACTACTACTACTACTACTACTACTACTACTACTACTACTACTACTACTACTACTACTACTACTACTACTACTACTACTACTACTACTACTACTACTACTACTACTACTACTACTACTACTACTACTACTACTACTACTACTACTACTACTACTACTACTACTACTACTACTACTACTACTACTACTACTACTACTACTACTACTACTACTACTACTACTACTACTACTACTACTACTACTACTACTACTACTACTACTACTACTACTACTACTACTACTACTACTACTACTACTACTACTACTACTACTACTACTACTACTACTACTACTACTACTACTACTACTACTACTACTACTACTACTACTACTACTACTACTACTACTACTACTACTACTACTACTACTACTACTACTACTACTACTACTACTACTACTACTACTACTACTACTACTACTACTACTACTACTACTACTACTACTACTACTACTACTACTACTACTACTACTACTACTACTACTACTACTACTACTACTACTACTACTACTACTACTACTACTACTACTACTACTACTACTACTACTACTACTACTACTACTACTACTACTACTACTACTACTACTACTACTACTACTACTACTACTACTACTACTACTACTACTACTACTACTACTACTACTACTACTACTACTACTACTACTACTACTACTACTACTACTACTACTACTACTACTACTACTACTACTACTACTACTACTACTACTACTACTACTACTACTACTACTACTACTACTACTACTACTACTACTACTACTACTACTACTACTACTACTACTACTACTACTACTACTACTACTACTACTACTACTACTACTACTACTACTACTACTACTACTACTACTACTACTACTACTACTACTACTACTACTACTACTACTACTACTACTACTACTACTACTACTACTACTACTACTACTACTACTACTACTACTACTACTACTACTACTACTACTACTACTACTACTACTACTACTACTACTACTACTACTACTACTACTACTACTACTACTACTACTACTACTACTACTACTACTACTACTACTACTACTACTACTACTACTACTACTATAGTGAAGCATAGTGACCTCCAGTATGCTGTTGTGATGGCACAGCTACGCTGCAAAATTGCATTTGTTTTGCTGAGGTGGTCAATCACGTGCCTCCGTGGTTGCAGAGCGTCTTACTTGAGGAAGAGAATAGGCCCATCTTTTCTCGACCAATGTCGCCTTCTGTCCATGTAACCGCCTTCGGTATTCATATGTTGGCCTATTTAACATTGGCATGCTCTGCGGATTTGTAGGCATGCTAGGCAATTTAAATATTATCCTGCAAAGTATTTTGTAGGTGCTTGACTACTATACTACGTCATGTATTACAATTGGTACATGACTTAATAATAGCCGGTACAATAACCTTTTTTTGTTTTATTTTTTTTATTTTTAATAGCTTTCTCTTCTTCCTCGGATGGTTTACAATTTGTATCACAATTATTTGTGGGTTCAGCAATAAAGGATGTGACTACTACTACTACTACTACTACTACTACTACTACTACTACTACTACTACTACTACTACTACTACTACTACTACTACTACTACTACTACTACTACTACTACTACTACTACTACTACTACTACTACTACTACTACTACTACTACTACTACTACTACTACTACTACTACTACTACTACTACTACTACTACTACTACTACTACTACTACTACTACTACTACTACTACTACTACTACTACTACTACTACTACTACTACTACTACTACTACTACTACTACTACTACTACTACTACTACTACTACTACTACTACTACTACTACTACTACTACTACTACTACTACTACTACTACTACTACTACTACTACTACTACTACTACTACTACTACTACTACTACTACTACTACTACTACTACTACTACTACTACTACTACTACTACTACTACTACTACTACTACTACTACTACTACTACTACTACTACTACTACTACTACTACTACTACTACTACTACTACTACTACTACTACTACTACTACTACTACTACTACTACTACTACTACTACTACTACTACTACTACTACTACTACTACTACTACTACTACTACTACTACTACTACTACTACTACTACTACTACTACTACTACTACTACTACTACTACTACTACTACTACTACTACTACTACTACTACTACTACTACTACTACTACTACTACTACTACTACTACTACTACTACTACTACTACTACTACTACTACTACTACTACTACTACTACTACTACTACTACTACTACTACTACTACTACTACTACTACTACTACTACTACTACTACTACTACTACTACTACTACTACTACTACTACTACTACTACTACTACTACTACTACTACTACTACTACTACTACTACTACTACTACTACTACTACTGAGAACGTTGACTTTATTTGATAACAAACTGGGTGCCGGAATGAAGAATTCAAAAAACGGAAGCAAAGAAGGCAATGGTGACAAATCCAATCAAGTATATCGTAGATAGGAAAATCAAATCAAATAAATCAGAAAATCCAATAAGAAAATATAACTAAAGAATCTACTACTACTACTACTACTACTACTACTACTACTACTACTACTACTACTACTACTACTACTACTACTACTACTACTACTACTACTACTACTACTACTACTACTACTACTACTACTACTACTACTACTACTACTACTACTACTACTACTACTACTACTACTACTACTACTACTACTACTACTACTACTACTACTACTACTACTACTACTACTACTACTACTACTACTACTACTACTACTACTACTACTACTACTACTACTACTACTACTACTACTACTACTACTACTACTACTACTACTACTACTACTACTACTACTACTACTACTACTACTACTACTACTACTACTACTACTACTACTACTACTACTACTACTACTACTACTACTACTACTACTACTACTACTACTACTACTACTACTACTACTACTACTACTACTACTACTACTACTACTACTACTACTACTACTACTACTACTACTACTACTACTACTACTACTACTACTACTACTACTACTACTACTACTACTACTACTACTACTACTACTACTACTACTACTACTACTACTACTACTACTACTACTACTACTACTACTACTACTACTACTACTACTACTACTACTACTACTACTACTACTACTACTACTACTACTACTACTACTACTACTACTACTACTACTACTACTACTACTACTACTACTACTACTACTACTACTACTACTACTACTACTACTACTACTACTACTACTACTACTACTACTACTACTACTACTACTACTACTACTACTACTACTACTACTACTACTACTACTACTACTACTACTACTACTACTACTACTACTACTACTACTACTACTACTACTACTACTACTACTACTACTACTACTACTACTACTACTACTACTACTACTACTACTACTACTACTACTACTACTACTACTACTACTACTACTACTACTACTACTACTACTACTACTACTACTACTACTACTACTACTACTACTACTACTACTACTACTACTACTACTACTACTACTACTACTACTACTACTACTACTACTACTACTACTACTACTACTACTACTACTACTACTACTACTACTACTACTACTACTACTACTACTACTACTACTACTACTACTACTACTACTACTACTACTACTACTACTACTACTACTACTACTACTACTACTACTACTACTACTACTACTACTACTACTACTACTACTACTACTACTACTACTACTACTACTACTACTACTACTACTACTACTACTACTACTACTACTACTACTACTACTACTACTACTACTACTACTACTACTACTACTACTACTACTACTACTACTACTACTACTACTACTACTACTACTACTACTACTACTACTACTACTACTACTACTACTACTACTACTACTACTACTACTACTACTACTACTACTACTACTACTACTACTACTACTACTACTACTACTACTACTACTACTACTACTACTACTACTACTACTACTACTACTACTACTACTACTACTACTACTACTACTACTACTACTACTACTACTACTACTACTACTACTACTACTACTACTACTACTACTACTACTACTACTACTACTACTACTACTACTACTACTACTACTACTACTACTACTACTACTACTACTACTACTACTACTACTACTACTACTACTACTACTACTACTACTACTACTACTACTACTACTACTACTACTACTACTACTACTACTACTACTACTACTACTACTACTACTACTACTACTACTACTACTAC
>NC_088652.1:21447344-21476516 GCF_964019385.1 Sycon ciliatum | reverse complement strand
GCCCGTAGTGCTACGGCCTGTAGTGTGAACCAGGCAGTAGATACAGACAGTCTGCATCATTTCGCAGCCTGGTGTTCGCTTGTCTAGGGCTGAGCAACGCCCGGCGCATACTTGAGTGATGCTATTGGATTTCGTTGAGATATACTGTATATGAATAGGCGGCGCGGAAACAATAACTTCAGTATAGCAATAAGCAGAATCAGCGAAGCGGACATTGGACATAGTAATCAACAAGAAAAATTATGGATAATAAAAAAAGTTTCCCTGCTGAATGTCTCTAGAAAACTTGTTCAGGATATTGTATTATCCATATTTTTCTTGTTGATTACTATGTCCAATGTCCGCTTCGCTGGTTCTGCTGATTGATATACTGAATACTGTATAATCATGGTTGTTGTTGTTGTTGTTTATTTTACTTCGCAGATTCTAACGGGCAAGTTGCCCAATAACAAGAAAGCGAAGGCAAAGAAAATAATACTAATAAAAGAAATAACCGGGGGCAGCAGAAAATGAATAATAGCTTTACGAACTCAGATGGTGAGCCAAGGAACAAATTTCCATGTTACAAATAATCGCTTTTAAAAGTAAAAAGAGAAGAGCGGGTGGTACAGCAGACTTCCTATTCTGAATTCCCTGAACGAAGCAGAGACATTAGCTGGGTACATGTCACTATTTCACAGTAGCAAGAGAGCTACCTCGGTCGACATCAGTGGACGTGGACTGCGAGTGGATGCGACAGCAACAGTGACTGGAATAATGGGTGATACGTTTCATGGAGCGAGCGTATGTGGGATGACTGACATTTTGAACACACTGCGTTGGGGGATGGTGCGGATGTCGCTGGGTAGTGCGTTACACAGCTTGGGAGCGGCAACAGAGAACCTAGCCTGACCAGCGCGGCTTGCGGCGGGTGGTATGCGCGCTCCGATGTCCTTCTGCAAGCGGGTACGCCGATCTGGTGACCTTGAAATCAGTCCACAGAGCCGGTTCCCCGCAATGCCGTGGATGCATCGCCAGGTGAGCATTAGCGCCTTTTGCTTGTGCAGCTCTGAGATTCGGTAGAGTTCCACCCGTTGGAGCAGAGGTTGAGCAGAGTCGTATGGCCGAGCGCCAAAAACTGCGCGAACCGCTTTGTTCTCCAGCGTCTGGAGATCCGTTGCTTGCTGGGCAGTTAGACAGAACACGAAACAACTTGATGCGTAGGCCAGATCCGGCATCACCACGGACTTCAAGTAGGTGACTCGGGCCGCCAGGCTCAAGCATCTCCGAGTCCGCCAGAGGGCACCTACTTTGCGGGACACCTTTGCTGTAATGGCTTTCAGGTGTTGCTGAAAGTTCAGCCCCTCGTCAATGATGACGCCAAGGTACTTCGCGCTGGTGACTGTCGGCAGAGCTTGGCTGCGACAGAAGACTGTGACCCGGGGTCCAGCGTCTCTACCAGGAAAGACTGTGAGAACTTGACTCTTCTTCTCATTCAGAATCAGTCCTCGCTCTTCCAGCCATGCAGCCAAGGAGGAGACTGCGGTGGAGAGCGTACTGGCAACAGCCTGAGTCGTGTCAGCGCTACAATATACTGCGACGTCATCGGCGAACTGGATCGTGGCTGCGGATTGGGCTACTTGAGGAACATCTCTTGTGTACACGTTAAAGAGCAACGGGCCGAGCACCGATCCCTGGGGCACACCGCAGCTGCAAGAGGTGATTGTGCTGCTGCTGGCCCCGTAACAAACTCGCTGTGTCCGCTCACTGAGGTAGCTGATGAGCCAGCGAAGGGGTCTGCCTGTCACTCCTAAAGCAAACAGGTCCTGAATGAGACGCTCATGACTGACTTTGTCAAATGCCTTGGAGAGATCGTGAAAGCACACTCCCGATACCTGGCGTCGATCGCGGGCCTCCAGGAGCGTGTCCGTCAGGACAACCAATGCATCTTCTGTTGAGTAGCCATGCCGGTACGCAAACTGCGTGTCAGGCAGCGCATGAACACGGGAAAGCTGACCTTGTAACTGGTTTTGTACAATCCGCTCGAGGATTTTCGAAATAATGGGTAGTAGAGATACTGGTCTATAATTCCCAGGGGAAGCAGGATCTCCCGATTTGAAGAGGGGGCGAACCTCTGCTAGCTTGAAGGCCCGAGGAACGATACCCGATTTCAGGGACATGTTGAAAAGTTGGGTGAGGCTTGGTGCGATGATGTCGGCAGTGGCGAGCAGCAACGATCCTGGGACCCCGTCACTACCGGTTGCTTTTCTGGCGTCGACTTTACGGAGCAGTTCGTAAACGGAACCTGCATCAGTCCCTCGAAAATCCGAAAGGACTTCCCCTCTCAATGGCCCCTGAGGTTCTGCCAATATGGGAGGTCTATTGGCATCGGTCACAACTTGATGGAACGTATTGCCGACCTCTTCAACGTCGCATGTAGGATCCGGTTGTGCTCGGGTACGGCCTGTAAGGCTGTTGATGAGCTGCCAGAGCTTACGAGGGTTTGCAGATGCAGATTGACATGTCTGATGAAAATACGAGTTTCGTTTGCGCCGAATCGCGTTAGATGCCTGCGTCCGAGCCAGTTTGAATGCACTGTGAAGTGCCATATCTTCGGGGTTCCGGAGCCAGCGCGTGTGCAGCCTATTCCGTGTCCTGATGAGTTGATACGTCTCACGGTCGGACCATGGAGGTAGAGGCTTGCGGCGCGGTGGTACAGTCTTCATTGGAGCATACCTGTCCAGGACAGTCATAAAGCGCGAGTGCCAATCATGCCACGTATCATCCACGCTTGACGACTGTGGAAGGGAAGGGAAATGCTGAAGTTCTTGCTCCAGAGCGATTCTGAACTCAGGGATACTTATATTCCGAATCCGCCTGGCCTGCTTCGATTGAGTCTCTGCACGAGGAACTGAAATGTTCAGGTTGGCGAGCACAGCGCTGTGATCACTGATCAGACAAGGTATCACCCTGCAGCTGGATACCATCTTCCTGTCCGTGAGGACAAGGTCAATAAGGGTGCCTTTCGGCGTACTTGGAGTGATGCGCGTCACTGCATCCACGCAGTTGGTTAGGTCGAAGGTGCAGCACAGGCTCTGTAGATGGGTTCGCTGATGATTGGGGTGATTAGCGGACAAGTCCACATTGAAATCCCCAACAAAGTTAAAGACGTGGCTGAAGAGCCAGCACTATGCATGGCACTTTCTAAATCAGTCCAAAACTCCACGGATGTGTCAGGGGGCCTGTAGGCGCAGCCGACACGGTGATGCTGTCGATGTATCTGTACGTCAACCCACACCAGCTCTAAGCCGCTTACGCTTAGATCTGGGCGCGGTTTGATTGGCAGGGTGGATTGTACATGGTAGATCATGGTAAATTATTTGATGTGCCAGTACATGTACATGTATGTACTGGGAACTCTCAGAACGAGCAAGACATCGCCGGCCGTATTACACAGTGAGTGCTAGCGAGTAGCGACGTATTCAAGCTCTGTATTGAGGTGCGTGCACTAGACCATTATACACGTACATGTACGTCCGGGCACGAGTACATCATGAATGTACCAGGCAGGACGATGACCTGTGCAGCTGTGCTGGCTCTGGCAACATTGCCATTGATGGACATCGACTAGCCTTTGGCGGATTATGCTGGTACAGTATAATCTTCGGATTGTGTCTAAAAATTCGTTGGAACGTTGCAAAGTGCAACAAGAGTGCAAGGGTACAATATTATAGCACCATAATTGGCATAATTCCAGCGTAATGTAGCACAATTACCGGCATCATGTGTGCATAATTTTACGCTCCTCAATACAAGACTGACGGAACGAGAAGTCTAAGACAACTCCCCTAGAACAGAGAGGGTCAGAACCGATTCCAACACCCATACGGTTCAGATGATCGCAATCGACCCGGGCTCTACCAACCGTGGATGGTTGTAGAAGTACACTGTTTCCGAACACGGTGTCCTCCACTTTGTTACATCAACCAACAACATGTGCATACATACAGTCATATATAAGTGTCAGGTCGTTGAATGTTTCAGTTTTCTGCCGATAAGTCAGTGTCTGGAGATATGTGGATTTTGTAGAAAAAAAAGAAAAAAAAAGAAAAAAGTAACTGTCGCACTTTCTGACCGTATTGTCATCTACCCTAGTTACATGGATGGAAAGGTGCTCGGGACTCCCCGACCTTCCGACCCCATATCTCCCACTCCGTGATGACATTAATAAGAATCTAGGTGCTTTTAGGCGAGACAGAGACAACCTGGACAGTAAGGCTCACCGAGCTTTCTATCTCGCTGTTTTACAGAGACTAACAGAGTAAATTAGAGTACGCCAGCAAATCATAATTATTATGTTCATTCATTACACGCTGCAGAATACGATAAGCTTTTAGGACTGAGCCGCCGAGCCGCTCGTATTGTATTTGCCTACCCTTCCCGTGCTGACGTTGAGCCCATTTTGCGTTGTCACAACCTCCACCCACTCAGCCTACGCCTCACTCTTTAAAAGCTATTCATTTTTACTTTTCAGTGGTCAGGTCCCTTGGCAGTCCCCTCATCTCCAAATCGTCACGACCCGAAATGATGCTACCCACACTACCTCCCAAACCAGAGGCCAAACATTCAGTAGTCTCTTTCTCCCCCCATTCATGTCCCGGCCAGGCCTCTACAGTCTCTCATTTCTTGGTGCTGACCGCTTTAATGCACTACCCGCTATTATACGATCCCAACATGTCTTGCCTGCTTTTCGCGCTAGCTGCTCACAAGTTCTCCTTGGGCACCCTGTAGAAGGCCATAGACTTGTTGGGTATACCCAAGTAAAATTATAAATACTACTACTACAGTCAACTCCGCTTATAACGACACTCGGCGGGGCATCAGAAAAGTGTCGTTATTCGCGAAGTGTCGTTATATCCGAAGTCTCATTATATGTGTCACCATGGTCACAGTTGGATGGGACTATGCCCTGGGCATGAACATTATGTCGTTATTCGCGAATTGTCGTTATATCCGCAGTCGTTATTAGCGAAGTTGACTGTAGTACATGTACTACAGTGATGGCAACTGAAATCCGACCCCCTTAGCGGTGCGTCTCGCGCGTCTCTGTTTTGTAGATTTACCATCCCGTGTTGGGTCGTTGCGATGTGAGCGCACCGCTCGGGGATCGGATTTCAGTTGCCAGTACTGTACTACTCGTATCTACATGTACAGTACAGATACCGGAGGGTGTACCCAGTGTGCTGACAGTGCTCAACACCGTGGCGGAGGCAGAGCGTAATACAGAACAGAACAACAAGGACAATCAAGGCTTGCAATTATTTGCTCCGACTTGAAGTTTCATGCTCTCGCAATCATCAGGCAACAGTTGCGTTGCGTTGTTGCCTGGTGATTGGCACTGATTGCGTGAGCATGAAACTTCAAGTCGCAGCAAACAAGCCTTGATTGTCCTTGTTGTTCTGTTCTGTACAGTGCAGATATGTATCAAGAGAAAACGCATTTCAGCGGGACCATTGTCATTAGACTAAAGCCTGTCATGGAACTATTCCATTCCGCATTACATGTTCCCGCTCTAGAGTCTACCATCCGTGTTGACTGTTGCATAGTCACCGTAGTAAGTGGGTATTGTACCAAAGAGATTCATCAACATGTACTTGTATTGATCAGACCGTCATGACGGCCATGATGGAGTATGGACAAGACCGTGAGACAAACCTTATACATGCAGAAGAACAGAGGACCTTGGGTGATTCATTGCCCTTTTGCTGATTTCTTAGATGAATAGAAGTAGGAGAGAGAGAGAGAGAGAGAGAGAGAGAGAGAGAGAGAGAGAGAGAGAGAGAGAGAGAGAGAGAGAGAGAGAGAGAGAGGAGAGAGAGAGAGAGAGAGAGAGAGAGAGAGAGAGAGAGAGAGAGAGAGAGAGAGAGAGAGAGAGAGAGAGAGAGAGAGAGAGAGAGAGAGAGAGAGAGAGAGAGAGAGAGAGAGAGAGAGAGAGAGAGAGAGAGAGAGAGAGAGAGAGAGAGAGAGAGAGAGAGAGAGAGAGAGAGAGAGAGAGAGAGAGAGAGAGAGAGAGAGAGAGAGAGAGAGAGAGAGAGAGAGAGAGAGAGAGAGAGAGAGAGAGAGAGAGAGAGAGAGAGAGAGAGAGAGAGAGAGAGGAGAGAGAGAGAGAGAGAGAGAGAGAGAGAGAGAGAGAGAGAGAGAGAGAGAGAGAGAGAGAGAGAGAGAGAGAGAGAGAGAGAGAGAGAGAGAGAGAGAGAGAGAGAGAGAGAGAGAGAGAGAGAGAGAGAGAGAGAAGAGAGAGAGAGAGAGAGAGAGAGAGAGAGAGAGAGAGAGAGAGAGAGAGAGAGAGAGAGAGAGAGAGAGAGAGAGAGAGAGAGAGAGAGAGAGAGAGAGAGAGAGAGAGAGAGAGAGAGAGAGAGAGAGAGAGAGAGAGAGAGAGAGAGAGAGAGAGAGAGAGAGAGAGAGAGCATGTGTCCCAGGCGAGTGCAGGTGTCAAGTGAGGAAAGGACTGGCCTGGCCATCTTGCTCCCCTCCGCATACACCAGACGCACACTGCATTCAGCTATTGAAAGAGGTGTGCCAAGAAATGCCATCTGCCAAGGGACGGCATCATTATAATCAACAAACCCCAGGCATCCTCAGGCCAAGATGGTCTATTCATTCCTGTTTACGCTGACTGGATATAGACAGCTTCAGGGCATGGTGTGTGATTGTCAACAGGTGGACTCGGCTTGGAGATCAGGCAGCATACGTGCGCTCCGGTAGCCAGCGGCGATAACGCATTTCCCAAAACATTTAGGCCTATTGTTGCAGAATGCAATGGGCTCCACCCCCCGACTGCACTTCCCAGCACCTGTCATCAATCTCCACGTTTGAAAATTTGAAAACGTGATCTTCTGGCAGGGTTCCCAGCGCTGCGCTTGGCCCGCTCGTCACGAGGAGAGTGAGTACGAGTTGAAGTCAGTATGACAGGCATCACCTGCCAAGCTGTGTGCCGTTGTCTGACAGCGCCCGAGGAAGACCAGCACAGGCTGGTCCTGACTTACCTACGTTAGTAGTGTACATGTAGTTGACAGCAGGACTCCAGGAGCTCAGGACATCACTCAACCTTTTTTCACAGGTCCAAACAAGTGCACAGAGTGAGGCACGCCGAAAGGACTGGACAAGAATCCGTTTGGATTCGCATCTGAACTACTTGACGTCAGCTGTAGGTTCCAGTTCGCAATGCTTAGGGCAAATAGAACAGAGCAGGGTTGCGAACTCGCTAGCCCTGATTCGGACAAAAGCATCGCCGCTCGTTCTCTCTGGTCTGCAAACATGCTCGCTAGACTAGAGTCTCAGATTCAATGGACCGAATCCTCCACGTACATCGCACACTGTACGTGCACTAAATACTTGCACAGTGTGTGTGATGGGAGGGTATGTGACGTCTGTGTGAGGCAATAGCCTGATGGAGGTATCGCCCATGCGCTAAACTTCCACGAAGAAAATGCACAACCATAACTTATCGGTGGACGCACAAGACATATTGATAACCCGTGTGCTCATTTTTGGCTTTTCTTCACGCCTGGTAGCAGCCAGTTTAGGATATTTTGACTGCAGCGCAAACCCATGCTTATGGCAATAACGATATCAGTTATAATGCTGGCAACTGAAATCCGACCCCTGAGCGGTGCGCTCACAATAATGAGTCACATCACAAAGACCCAACACAGGATTGTAACACTACGAAATCATTGGGGGTGCGCACTTCAATCTTCATTGAAGTACATGCATTTCATACTCGGAGCATTGTGCGCACCTGCGATTTAGGGCCTAAAAGAATACAATCTAAAGTTTGCACTATACTCCGGAAAATACGGTACCAGTACTGTACATGTACCAGCTTTTCACTGCACCTCCAACTCGTATCACACAAGCAATCCTCTGCTACACTACAGTACACTGTCTACACTACACACACGCACACACGCTGTATCATAACGAAGTAAAATTGACATACATTAGCTGAAAGAAAGTGCCTTCTGCTAACAAGTTAGGAGCACTAATCTTCACTTTTGGAAATCAAAGAAATAAAATGAGCAATACGCTAATACTGCCATACATGTACGTAGTCCTATTAAATTGTCGTCCAACATTCAGTTGATACCAATGTCTGATTGTTACCAGTATGCAGCGCCGCAATGGTGGTGAACGGCTAGACTTGTGTTCACTCTTGGTGTTCAGCCACACTGCTTTTGCCTAGGTCTAATCGTCGAACCCAAGGCTCTGGATCGCCTTCTCCACTTCCTCGTCGCTAAACTGCATATCCTTCTCATCCGCCGCGGCAGCGTCACGGCCACGATCATCCTCGTCGGCATCCGCGTCCTCCAGATTGAGATCGAAGTCGCTGTCGCTTCGCGTTCTCTCCTGATCAGCCGAGTCTTGCTGGTCGTCTGCGTGCATTGCGATGTAATTCTCCACCTCCTCGTCCTCCTCTTTCTGCTCGTCGGCAGTCAGCTGGTGCTCTGAGCCTTCCTCGAAGTCGAAGTTGGTCGCGTCGCTGAACATCTGGTCGTACTCGTGCTCGCCGATTTGCTCTTCACCATCGTCGTCGTAGTTTGATGTAGCCGATGCACACGACACCAGTGCAATGGCCGTCAGTGCTAGTAGGTGCCACTTCATTCTTGCTGGAGGGAGTGAGGCAAAGTATTCGGCGTGCAAACTGACTTCTGCGAGACCTCTCCAAAAATGAGCCGGCACTGCCAAGTCGAAGTGACTCTTCTCAGCGATTTCAGTGAAGTCAAGCCTCACTCAGAAAATAGGATACTCAGCTGATCACGGTCCGGGACGATGCCTGGACATCAGCTATGAATCTGTGGGATACGATCTACACGATGGGCGGGGCGGGGACACACGGGGCCACGTTCGCCGCTGCATCATTGTGACGAGAAGTCATAAAATTATCGTAAGAGTGTGCATCGACTCGTGCAAAGCAGTTGCAGCAGCACTGGACGCCCATTTGCAACAACAGTGCACTACTCCTCGTGCCTTGACGCCTGACGGTTGTGAATGCAAACACAGACTACTTCTGTAGACTGTGGTCGCTATCGTCGCCAGACCATTGTCACCTGACACGCTCAGGCCTTTCCTAAAGAGGCTTTAGGGTACGGACGTGATCATACAGAAAACCATGTGGTTCTCATATGGACATCACATGTCTCTCGTAAACAAAACCCAGAGCTAGAGAGCACGATGTCGTTACACAGGCTACATGTCAAGTAGTTCTGGTTCAAATGTTTGAACGCACGATCTCTATACCTCCTCTCGAGGTCCGCCCCCCAAACGTGGCCCAAGTCCTCACTCCTCCACATAGCAAAGAAGGAGCCGGTCTGGAGCCGCTGCATGGTTCACATGTCACTAGTCCTCGCCCGTCTCCGCCTGGGACTTCACTGCAAGCCAGAGTCTCCGGCACCCGTCTCTCGATCTCAGGGCAGGCAGCGTGCAGGCCCAGCCAGCTAGGTGAAGCAGCGAACGGCTGTGGAGGGCATTGATCAAGTGCCTGGTGGAGAGCAGCGGGGTGAAATTTGCAGCGTAGACAGCGCAGGGGCAGCCAGTCCTGCTCGCTAGAAAGAAGAGGCTTGGCGTTTCCCTTTAGTTGCTTGCTTTCTCCCACTGCTACCGGCAAGTGCAGTTCGACTTTTCCTGCTCCAACCTCAGGTAAGTTGTATAGCACTCTAGATCTCTGTGTTTTGCTCTCATGCTTCCGCTGAAGAGGGAGGGGGGGGGGGGGCTGCTCGCTGGGCAACTACACTCTAACCGTAGGTCACGTTGGGTAGTTCTCCTTCTGCGTAAGTTCTAGCCTTGGCCTGTGCGAACGTAAATTACAGGTACGGCGTTTGGTCCTTGCTGCGTCGAATCTACTTGCCAATACTTGTCAGTACATTGGTTGGTATTTTGCATTCCGGATAATTCGAAATGGAAGCAAGGAAAGTTGAAGTTCGAAGTAAGGGTACTAGCCAGTATCCTGGAGAGTTGTGTGGACATTTCAAACTTGTTCCTATCCGTAAAGATGAGCTCAGGTACGACAGAGTTTTTCCCTGGCCAAGTAATCTAGTTCCACCTTGTATTCCTGTCGTTTCCCATCTGGCCATAAGCCCTGTTTGATGGAGTTGACGTTCACCCGGCTAGTAGTATGCCCTCTGCTGTTCGACAGGGTTGGCAGCAGCGCACCATCCACGCCACACAGTGGCTAACTAGGTAGGCTATAGGCTATCTACCGTTGCACTGAGCACAAGCTGTGTGTCCTGCAGCATGTCACAAAACTGTCCAGTTTTTGAACGTTGGCTCAAAGCAACATGCCACCGGTCACCCGCTTCGGACTTCGATGCAGTCGAGAGTAGAAGGTTGTGACTGAGGGGATTCCCCGCGGAGACTCTGTGCGCTTGCACATGACAACAATAATAGGACTTAGAGTAGAGGTCTGGAGTCTAGCGTTCACTGAAATCTATCCTTACCTACACCGCTGCCCGGAGAAATCCCATCGCCAGAGCCAACTGACATAACCCCAGGTGGGCGCTGTATGCAGCCCCAGGTCCACCTGGGAATACAGTGAGACTTGTCTAAGACGACCACCGCTCAAGGGATCTTCAAAATGTGGTCTCTGTTACCAGGTGGGCTCCTCATCCAGGGTCAATTAACTGGAAGTAGCATCCCTTGATCCTGGTTCCAGTGGTCTTCACAGGTGGTCGCCTTATCCGAGTGGTCGCCTTGTCAGGTTTTACTGTACGTGTCATGTACTGAGCTATGGTAGATTACCGGTCCTGGCGGAGGATGTTAGGTCGCGAATTCACGCAGTCAGATTTCGTTTCCTAATACCGTATCCGTTCCAAAGAGTGACCGAGAATACCGCCCCCTCCCAAAGCCAAGGGACTTTTGAGGTTGTGTTTTCCTTCGCTTCCTACACTTGGAAATCCCAATTGGTTTGGCGTACATGTACACAGGCGTGGAACGACGCAATGAAGAATTCTGTAGTAACTAGCTTGTATGAATGTGCGGGATTTGGTGGCCTGTCTCACTGGTCGGATATTGGTGATGGGGGCCGCCCCCTAGCTTTCCTTTCGTCATGCAGTGTTTCAATACTACATACAGACGGTCTTATGATGATGTCACAGGACTGTGTGTTCATGCACGCCGCTAATATTTAAAAAAAAAATTATTATTATTTTTGACAATTGGCGGCATACGCAATGTGTAGAAACAGAGGAGTCGGAAGGTATTTTAGTGTGGTACGGTCAGCCATCTGAACTGTACAATTTTACTGCTGGGGGGGGGGGGGGTGGCTGGGCCGAAAAGTTTGGAAATTTGGAGCCCAAATCAGTGCATTTTATAAAAATGCTTCACGGGGTACTTGGGGCAAATAGTGGTATGGTCAATAGCGTGGTGACCGTACCGTGTGCGACACCCCTGAGAATGGATGCGATGCTGGAATAGTGTTCACCTGTATGCGGTTTCGTCTGATCGTTGGAGATGGGTTGTAACTTTGTGGGGCAAAGTACTGGTACGAGTATTGGTCCGACACTCAAACCTGCTCGCAAACTATGACTGCTTGCCACTTGACTACAAGACCGTGATGCACGACTCGACTAGACTGTACGCGCACCGCATTGCTATGATAAACACGTGGGTGGCTGTGTGTGTGTATGTGTGTGCGTGTGTGTTTACGCGTACCTGTACGTTCATGCTCAGGTTGCACAACTCCCGCTAGGACGCAGTCAGCACGCTATCCTCTAGCCTGACACAGTCACGTGATCGGCAGACCGCGACCAACAACATTACGTCACCATGAAGTGGTTTCAATGGATCACATTCGCCCTGGTGACCCTGCTCATCATTGAACTGATGCTGGTACCGAACGAGACTTCGGCTTTTTGGGGCCGCCGCCGCCGCCGCCGATCCTCCCGGAGAAGACGTAGCTTTTTCCGCCGTATTGCCGAAGGTGTCCATAAGGTTGTCCGCAGTAAGCCATTCCGTATTGCCTCAAGCGTTGTGAGTACTGTCAGCGGTATAGTGGGTATTGGATGCTGCGCGGCCACTCCAATTCCGCCGATCGCACCCTTTGCCGCGGGATGCTGCGTAGGTACAAGAGTCATAGCAGGCGTTAGCTGCGGACTTAACACCTATCAAGCGGCCCACGATTACAAGGAGGGCAAGACTACGAACGCAGCCGTGGGTCTTGCCAGCGCGGGCAGCTCGTGCCTTGAGGCTACTACCGGCTCCGGTGCGTTGGGTCACGCGTACAAGGGAATAAAGGCCCTTGGCAAGAAGCGTCGTCGCAGATCAACTGAGGTGCAACAATGCCCGAAAGCAACTCACATCGCGTCGGACGCAGCCAAGCTGAAGATGCACATCTGTACTCTCCTTGAGCTGCGCACGGCGTGCCGTAAGGTGCGCTCCACGAAGAGATATGATCTGCTGAATAAGGTCATTCGCAGCTCCAAGGCGGCCGTCTTGGGATTCGCCAAATTGATCCCGAACCGCTCGATGTTCCGCAGCCTTGCACTGAGCTCATGTAAACGTACTCGGATGCTACCTACTTGCCAGCCGTCTGTGCTCGAGGTTCGCGAATCCATGCGTCCGGTCATCGAGAGTCCAGGCTTCGATCCGGCGACCAATCCCTGCCGTCTCGTCAAGTCAACGAAGCCAAGTCTGACGTCATCGCAGTGCCTGAAGCGAGAGATCTACGCTTTCTTTCACCTGACCAAGGTGCTAAAGAACATCCAGGTGGACATGGCACAGCTAGCACCCACCATGGCATAGAGCAAGGCTGCGGAGGTCTGGCAAGGCCAGGATGTCGATCAAGCGCCGCCGCCGCCCCGGCAGAACAGGTGGCGGTGAACACTCATTGAATTTAGTCCAAAGTACACACGTATGTGCCACATGCTGAGGGCAGGTTAATGCACCCACGCATACGCACGCACACGCACACATATACGCACGCACACGCACAAACACCCACGTACACCCGAACGCACATCCACGTGCAAACGTAACTATGCAAACACACGCATCCCATCACGCACACCCCCATACATGTGTACCCGCGCGTACGGGTGCATGCACATTCATACACGCCTACCCCACAGGCAAGCACATTTTCTCCGGTGTGAATGCCCCTTCTGATCTGCCGCTACCAATGTGTGTCCCACTGAAACTATGCCCAGAGTATTCCTTTGCTCTCTTCTCAGGCTTTTCTGTTCTCTTCGAATTTGATATCATTTTCAGGATGGAATCTCCTCGTCAGGTATATAGCTCACAATAGTTTGTAGACCTACTTTCAGTCTCTGCATCAATGCGGATTTATTACAATCGTTATAATTATTAAAATTTAATATTATAATAATAATCACAATCGTCATGGGTGCGATGAGAACTTAGTTGGTGAGCCAAGGTAAAAATCACATTAATTTAATGAAAATATGGAAAACATGGAAAACATGGAAAACAGTGGCGCAAAACTGTATACGCGTTAGAGTCCATCAATAGACGAGATTTTGAACAGTCGGACTCTTTGGAATTTTTTATTGCAAAGAAAAGGACCAAGGACTACAAGTTGCGCTGTGTTGTCCACTAACACCGCCTATTACTTGACAATCAGCTCATACGATACTCCTTGGTCCTTTTCTTTGCAATAACATTTTCCTTGGCTCTCCATCCCAGTTCATCTTTGGAGTTGGCACTATAAGTCTATTATCCATGAACCTGTCAAGTTTTAGTTAGTTGAAACTTGGAAGGCCGTTGGTTAGCGCTATCGAGCAGAACTCAAGCTGACTTTAATGCCGTAGATTGTCTCAGTACTCCTGGTCAGTTTGGTGCTAAATTGTGCACGAGTCTGACTGTTCAGGATCGGGTCTAGTTGCCGGACTCAAACACATAACTTCCGCCCAACTGTTTTCCGTGTTTTCAAGTTTAATCGTTATGGCAAAGACCAAGGAACTAGGAGTTTAACATGTATAATGGCCACTGACATCACCAGTTACTAAACAATCAGCTCGTGCGATAACATTGCACGACACTGACCAGCGGTACTGACGTTCTACAGCAAACTGCCAGTGTTGGTTGTGAGTTTGAAGTTCTATTTTACAGCGCAAACCGAACGGACATTGATGCCAAATATGATGATGGCGATAGAATAAAAAAAATGTGGCTCTGTACTCGAGAAAATGAGAAAGTAGTCAATAGGAAATATACATGTACATGGATCCGGTAATTACAAGCCAAGTTCGAACAGAATTAACAATCAGAGAGAATTGGGAAAATGAGGACCGATACCACAGGGAGGTACTACCGTATTTTTCCGGTTGTAAGTCGACCTTTTACGACTAAAAATAGAAGGAGAAAGGGTTGGGGTCGACTTACAACCAGGATTCGACTTATAATCGGGAACTATCAGAATCTTTCACAAAATGACCTGCCCTGCATGCATGAGTGCACCATGTGTACTCATGTTTGCCAGTTTATTGGCCGTTTTCAAGGATTGGGACGTTATACCCTCCAATAAGGAATGTTTACATTATTTGTTGAGGTGTTAGTAGCAGGGAGTGGTTGGTAGTGCTTCGTTGGGTGAAAACTTTAAAACGCGGAAATGAGACCTCCGGATACGGGGGTCGACCTATAACCGGGGTCGACTTACAACCGGTAAAATACGGTATTCGGCTATATTAACCATAGAAAAACACTTTCAGCCATCTACGAGTTTGGACGACGAGTGGACGTGAGCTCCTGTGGCGGGGTGTTCCAGCGCTTCGCCGCGGAAACCAATGGTCGGCTGTCGCCAGATGTTCGCCGAGTTAGCGGCACAACTTACTTATTCCCGTAGCTATGCAGAAGACGTTACTTCATGAACGTCTGGCGCTAGCCAGGGTCCACACAGCTTTAATTTGGTGTTTGTTTGTGTGTTTGTTTGTTTGTGTCACGCCTGGCGCTATCCCGTATCTGCCCCGTACTGTACCGTACCAGCAAAGACAGCTGGCCACAATATTTTTGTTTGTTTGTGCCAACGACATGCCTGGCGCTATCCCGTACCTGTCCCGTACCATCAAGAGTACGGTACCATCAAGAGAATGAGTATATATGCGAAGTGTATCGGGGGAATGCATTCAGTGCAGTAACATTTTGTGTGGATTTGTGTGCGAGGCCGAGATCCCACTAGCAGGCTGGCTGGGCCGCCTGTCGACCAGCCCGGGAATCGCATGTAGGCCGATAGCATAATAATAATACAGTCATGTAGATGTATAGCAGGGAGTCATTATTATGTAAACGACTCCCTGCTGTATGGGGAGATTTTCTGGAAAGAAATACGAAGTAGGGAGACGAGTAAATGCAATCAGAATGGATGCTAGTTGCCGTCAGTATAATAATAATAAGAAGAAGAAGAAGAAGAACGCCCGTGATCGGCAGAGTCAGCGCCGGTCCCAGGAAACGTCAGGACAGACATCCCGTCGACTCCAGAACGCCCGTGATCGGCAGAGTCAGCGCCGGTCCCATAGCTATGCAGAAGACGTTACTTGAGTATCTCATTGAAACGTTTTTGCAATACAATGATGTAGCTAATCAAAGTAAAAAGCATTTCCATCAGTTCTAACAACATGCACGATGAGCTAGGCAACAAAGCATAGCGCAGGGCCCTGAGCTTCCAAGCTCTCTCGTTATTTTGTCATTACCACGGGTGTTACTGGGAGGTTGGAACTTCGGGCTACTCCATCTTTCAGAAGAGGGTTGATGCTGCTGGTGTGGGCACGGTGCATAAGGAAACGGAGTGTGCATTTGGCACGTTCAATTACAGGGGTCAGGGAAAGGCGAGTGTATAATATGGGTGGTATAGGATGGGAAGGGCAGATTGGCTACGCAGCAGCGAACACGAGTGTCGTGCAATGTTATCGCATGAGCTGGTTGTCAAGTACCTGGTGGTGTTAGTGGACATTGTAGCGTAACTTGTAGTTCCTCGGTCCGTTTCTTTGCTAGAAATAATCCAGGGCTCTCTACCCGAGTCTAATAACCTCTACTTCAAGATTTCCCAAAGACTGTAGCCTATTGGGGTATCTCCGATTATGAGACATTATTGAAAGTTTTTTTTTTTTTTACTATTATGTTCACATACCAAGCTCGAAAAGAATAAAGAAAGACAATGGTACTGAGACTAGGACAAACGTGACAACTATTGAGAAGGGGCTGCACCGAGACGCAGCAGTGATGGTGGGGCATTGATGGTTCTGCCGACCTGAGGCATCACGGCCAGAACACGCACCAAAAGGACAAAAGATGGAGCTGTACGAGTCAGCAAAGTGAAAAGAATGGAATGGTTAACATCACCGAGTGTGCAGGAGAAACTGTGAGACTATGAACAATTACAGGGGTTGTGACTGAGAGGAGCATCGTCATGGCTGATCATGGCGAGTCGATTGTCCGAGCCAGTGGTGGTGCGTAAATAGGGATAGACAAGAGCAGCATCATAGCGAGTCGACTGCAACAGTTTACATATGGTCTGCGCGTATAAATGTCAGCCTCCATGGGCTAAAATCCTTTTCGCCCGTGTACATGGTGTACGGCTCATGCTGGTATGCACTCACACTGTAATATGCAAATAAAATTTCAGCTCCAACTAAATTTAGGCCTCAAAGTCAAAGTGTCGAGCCGAAAATAGCCGTTGTAAATATGCGCCGAATATAACAACAACAACAACAACAACAACAACAACAACAACAACAACAACAACAACAACAACAACAACAACAACAACAACAACAACAACAACAACAACAACAACAACAACAACAACAACAACAACAACAACAACAACAACAACAACAACAACAACAACAACAACAACAACAACAACAACAACAACAACAACAACAACAACAACAACAACAACAACAACAACAACAACAACAACAACAACAACAACAACAACAACAACAACAACAACAACAACAACAACAACAACAACAACAACAACAACAACAACAACAACAACAACAACAACAACAACAACAACAACAACAACAACAACAACAACAACAACAACAACAACAACAACAACAACAACAACAACAACAACAACAACAACAACAACAACAACAACAACAACAACAGCTCGCCAGGAGTAAGAAGCAAGTTTTGAAGCTCTGAGTGTCGTGACCACGTCCCCACCCTAGAAGCATTATATGCACTGCTATTCTAACTAGTATTACCTATCTAGCATGGATGACTCCCCAGCGCCAGGCAGCCCAAAGCCTGAGCCCCCAGAGCCACTGTGGAGGTCGATGTCGCCGGCCGAATTGAAGGCCAATACCGTAATATTTGTCGACGGCCTCGCAGGCCAGAAGATAGTAGAAATTGCGGACACCCTCATCGACCAGGGTTATGCTGACGTCGCCTCCGTCCAAATTACCGGATCAGCCTGTAAGGTAACGTTCTGCAGCCAATCTACAACTAAGTCCATTGCAGAACACGGTTTCTTTCTTGGCGAAACACATATTTCTGTCCGCCATTCTCTTTCCTTGCAAGTGCACATCTTTGACGTCCCGATTTGGATCTCCGATGCCGCCATCATACATGCACTCACAAAATACGGTACGGTGCAAGGCACCATTCGCCACGGCCGTACCCGCACAAAGTCGGGCGCATTTGTCGGAACAGGCGTACGCTTCGCAACTGTTCGCCTGAACAACGGCTGCAGGCAGGTGCCATCTTTCGTGCGGACAGCCGAAGGCAATACCTTCCGCGCGAAGCATGAGGGCCAGGCGCCAACTTGCCGCCTCTGCAACTCAGAAAATCACCTTGCCGGCTCCTGCCCTAAATCGAACAAGCTACAAAACACACGAACCCGCACTTCAACCAACACGCGGCAGAACCAAAACGAAGACCCAGCACCAGATCCAACACTGGCGACAGCCCTGCCAGGCCAGGCCAGCTTACCGTACGCACAGGCAGCGACCCCGGCCCCTGCCAGCACACTCGTACAGGAAATCACCGAAACAAGCAACACACAGACCCAAAACGACGATCCAGCACCAGATCCGACAGCCTCCACAGGCCAGGTCAGCTTACTGTACGCACAGGTAGCGTCCCCTGTGACCTCTGCCAGCTCACCCGCACAGGAAGTCACTGAACACAGCCAGCCCAGCAAAAGTGCAGACCAGCACGGACACACTGCCAGTGCCTCTGATGAGCACCAAACTCGTACTCGTAGAACTAGTACAGATATCGATCGAGCCGACGAGAGCGCAGTCCGCGCACTATCACCCAGCGCAAGCATGTACTGCCACTCGCCAGGCTCACCTCGAACGGCAGCGGAAGACGACAGCAACGACGAGAGCCTATTTGAGGAAGATGGAAATCGCGCCGAACAACTCCTGCAGAAGCTCAATGCAGCGGAGGAAGAATGGAAACTCTACACCGGACGTCGCAGACGCAGACGCCACCAGCTAGAGCAGACGCCCCCAGGCGCACAACAGCCACATGCCTCTAAAAAACAAAAACAAAATAAGCTAGCTGACCAGAGTCCTACAGGAGTCACCATGGACCACGTCTGAACTGGAATCATCATCAACACCAGGTCCCACCAGTGAAAAAAAAAAAAAAAAATATGAAAAACGGAAATGAACAAAATAGCATCTCTTTCTTCTCCTTCAACGCTCGCAGTCTCTACCCCAAAATGGACGAACTGTCAGCAATAGCATCGTCAACAACGCCGCCTTATGATGTCATTGCTGTCTCTGAAACATGGTGTACCCAGCACGACCCAGACTCCCTGTTTGCCCTCAGTGGATACACACTACATCGTGCAGACCGCCCAGACCGCCAAGGTGGAGGAGTGATTCTCTACGTGAACGACACTATACCTCATGAACTCGTCCCTACAACAACCCCAGACAGCTTTGACCTATTATCGCTGAAACTGTCAGCCAACGACAGCACCATCAACACAACATGCGTCTACCGACCACCCCGTTGCGACCATCGGCTATTCTGCCAGCACCTTGAGGAACTGATACGAGCCATACCAACAACAACGCAAAAGATTATCCTCGGTGATTTTAATGCAAAGAACGCCGCTTGGTGCCACTCTGACACGACAGATGCTGTTGGCGAGGATCTAGCAGTGCTGTTCCAAACTTACTCTCTACACCAACATGTCACATTCCCCACTCTTGTGCAGAATGGGCACCCTAAATCCTGCCTAGATCTCGTCGTCACGGATGTAGACAGCGACTATGTCCTTATCTCTAGTCTCCCGCAGATCGGCAACTCGGACCACCTATCCATCAGGGGTTTAATCAAGCCAGTCGCTGCACCCCCTCGAGCCGTACCACCTCCCACCCATAACACCACCCATTGGAAATGGTCAAACCCAAGCATCAGCAGTCTGAAAGCCGAAATTGAACGCACACAACTGCTACCGGAAGGTGACACCCTGAACACTACCAACATAGACAACCTGTGGCACTCATGGAAGGACAAAGTCCTCACTTGCGCCCGCAAACACTGTGCAGTACCTCACTCCCCGAGGCATACCAGCCACCCCGCAAAGCCATGGCTGAACCCAGAGCTCACTAACGCCATCAGAGAAAAACACCGGCTCTACCGTGACTACTTGCGCACCCGGACGCCCTGCAACTGGACAGCATACACCACCCAACGCAACAAAGTTACTCACCTTCTCCGAATCGCTAAGTCTACATATGTCAGTAATGGCACTGGGACGAGCCACTCCACACCAAACCTACACAAACTGATGCGAGGCCTCCAGTCCTCACAACGACCTACTCTGCCAGACATGCTCTCCCAGGGCCAGACTCTCTCAACCCCCGCTGAAAAAGCAACCGCCCTGAACGCTTTCTTCATCTCGCAGAGCCAACAGTCAGTCACAGGATGCCACGAGGAACTTCCCTCCATTCATTCCCTACACCTGGCCTCACTACACTTGAAACAACAGCCCAAGAGGTCTCAAAGTTACTGTCTAACCTGGACCCGTCAAAGAGCCCGGGCTGTGATGGCATACCAACCCGCCTACTGAAAGAGGCAGCCAGTTCACTTGCGCCGTCCCTAGCAACCCTTTTTAACATCTCCTTCGAACGTTGCACTATCCCGCAAGAGTGGAGGGACGCAACAGTCACCCCCATCCACAAGAAGGGCAGCAAAACCGAGCCCTCCAACTATCGACGGATATCGCTACTCAGCGTGACGTCGAAAGTACAAGAGAGGATAGTTGCTGACCGCATCTCAAAGCACATCCAACCTCACCTCCCCAACGGCCAATCAGGCTTTCGGCCAAACGATGGCACCACACAGCAGCTATCTCGGTTAATCCATCAGATCACCGAGAAAAGAGACGCCGGGCAAACAGTAATTGCTTGCTTCTTCGACCTCTCTAAGGCGTTTGACAGGGTGTGGCACCAAGGACTGCTTGCAAAATTGGCCCACCTCGGACTCGATGGCAAATGCCTCCAGTGGCATGCCTTCTATCTCACCAATAGACGACAACGTGTGCAAGTGGAGAGCAGCAAATCAACATGGCTAAACATTCCAGCGGGGGTCCCCCCAAGGCTCTGTCTTAGGGCCGCTTTTGTTCACGGCCTACACAGTTGATCTGCCAACCGCCTGCATAAATGCCAACACTGAGTGCAGCCAGTTTGCCGACGACACTGCCATCATTGCCGCTCACGAGAATTTTCTAGCCGCAGAAGAGCACCTCCAGTCAGCTGTGACAACCGCGGCACAGTGGCTGAAGGATTGGCATCTCCTGGTCAACGAAAGTAAGACCACTGTCATCCACTTTCACCACACCAACCGGCCACCTCCCAGACCACCATCAATCACACTTAACGATACCAACCTCACTGTGGCCTCAAGGCATCGCCACCTTGGCCTCCTCATACAGCAGAATCTATGCTGGAACTCGCATGTTGACTACATCATCACTAAAGCGACCAGGAAGATGTTCCTTTTCCTGCGACTACGCAATTCCTTAAACACTTCTGCTCTCTCCTCCATCTATCTAACCTACATCTGCCCTATTCTTGAGTATGCTTGCACTGTCCTCTCACCCCTCCCCGCAACCCTGAACGACCGGCTTGAGCGCATCCAACGGCACGCTGCTCGCCTCTGTTTGCATCTCCCCCTCTTTGAACACAGAACCCACTCCGTGCTGCTGCACCGACTCAAATGGCCATCACTCAGCAGCCGCCGTACCCTCTCCCATATCCTTCTTGCACACAGCCTGCATCATAGATATGCACCACCACACCTTCTTGCAATTCACCTACCCCGAATACAACCCATTCGCACGCTCAGGTTCCCCCGAACCTTTGAGCTACCCACAACACGTACAAACCGGCTAAGAGACTCCCCCATCTATGCTTCTCTTGATCTCTTTAATAGCATCCCGCCCAGCATCCGGCAAATCAACCCCAGACGAGATTTCAAAGCAAACATCCTACCACTTGTCATCTCTTCCGTATGTACTTGCTCACATTGCTCACCACATCTATAGCTCCATTGCGCCCAGCCTACGTGATTAACTCCCAATTAGTATTGCCATCGCTACTGCCTCAGCAAGCAGCTAAACTTTGATCTCTCTGTATCTGATCCCCGTGCCTGTAATTATTTTTCTCTTATTGGCCACAGGCCATCGTGAGAATAAAAGAATTCAATGGCGAGACTGTGTGGAACACAGAGATCGGTAGTGTATTATCTGGTCCAGCGTCCGCACCCAGTCGAAACAGTCAGCCGTTGACCGTGTCATGTGTCACAGCCCACATCGACAAGCTATGGCAGTTGGATGAACCTCCAGAACAACATCAGCATTTGCCATCTTTCCCGCTTTGTCGCCAGGGCAGCGGGTACCAAGTGGGTCTCTTGTGGCGAAATGAGCGCCACCCAACGGATAACTATGCTCAAGCTAGAGCCATCGCAACGCGGCTTCTGGAAAAGCTAAAGGGGAATGGGAAGCGTATGCTCTATGATGATGTGCTGATCAGGGAATACTACGAGGTTGGAGCAATTGACTTGAAGCCATGTGAGAGCGATGCTGGTAACCATGTACCGCATCATGGTGTATTCCGTGAGCACGCTGCAACCACTAAGTTGAGAGCGGTGTTCCGAATGCCTCGGCGACGGCGATGTCGTTGAACGACATGGTTGACCCTGGACCATCGCTATTGCCGAGTCTCGGGTACGCTATTATGGTTCCGTGGCTATAAGAGTGCGCTGCAAGCGGACATCCGCAAGGCTTTCTTCATGGTCGGTTAATCCCGAAGACCGTCCGTACCTGCGTTTCCTGTGGCTCGGTCAAAGTGACAGCGACAAAATGTTAACCTGGAGGCTAACGAAACTGCCATTTCGCGTAAATTGCTCGCCATACATGCTTACTGCGGTGATTCAGCATTGCTTGAAGGAGCTACGTGTGCTGTACGCACCCAAAGAGCGAGACCGTATTGATCTTTTGCTCACGAGTTTCTACGTTGACGATTTGGTTTCTAGTGTCTCAAATGCCCCAGAAGCCAAGAAGATGCAAGAGCTCAGCTTGCGTGTGCTTACAGATGCTGGCATGGAGTTCCGCAAGTGGTGAGGCAACGAAATACCGTGCGATCCAGAGGCCGGAGATAAAGTCCTCGGTCTGAAATGGCAAACCAGTGATGACTTGCTCAGCATAGCAGCGCTAGGCGAGTCCGATAGGCCACCTGTTTGGACACGGCTTAAGTGTGTTGCATCAGTGTTTGATCCTCTCTAACAGCACCTGCAGTTGTGCCGGGAAAGATACTGCTACAGCACGCCTGAAAATTCAGTGGCGACTGGGATGATAAGTTGCCTGGTGACATCGCAGCGGCATGTGCGCAATGGTGGGGAGAGTTGGCCAAAGTTGTGAGCATTGACATACCACGTTGGATTTGCTGCAATCTTGACATGCCCATTGCGCTTCATGCCTTTGCAGATGCCAGTGAGAAAGCGTTTGGATGTTCTTTGTATGCAGTCGTCAATAAACAGTCGCACCTTGTATTTGCCAAGGCCAAAGTGGCACCGGTGTCTCCGCCCACGTTAGCCCGCCTTGAGTTACAAGCAGTATGTCTAGTGCATCGCTATGCTGAGCTTGTGGCAAAGCAGCTGCATGTGACCGTCACGCAAGTCTGTGGCTGGACTGACAGTCTCACAACAGTCCATTGGATCAGTAATCCATCATACAAATGAAAAACCTTTGTGGCTAACCGCGTCTGTCAAGTCCAAGAGATATCGAAGAAGGTCGGCATTGTGTGGAACCATTGCCCGGGCCTTCACAACCCAGCAGATTTGCCGTCACGTGGGAGTAGTGCACAGCAGATCCGTAGTCCGTTCTGGATGGGCAGACCAACCTGGATCACAGAGCCCAGTGACTAGCCCACCGCATCCTCAACCGCCCCTACTGATGAGTGCAGTGTAGAAGTGCGAGTGTCAGCCACCACCTGTAGTCGAGAATCTGATAATGAATGGTGGCTCCGATTCAGTAAGTGGTCGAGGGCACAGGGCATGGTGACTCAGATGTTGCAGTGGAAGCACACTGAGCCTCGTGCTGAACTCTACTTCGCAGCAGACAATGTATTGTACTGTATCGTTCAAGCTGAATGTTTTGCTGAGAATCTTGGACTGATCAAGCAAGGTCAACCAGTGAAACCTGGGTCAAAGGTGTATCAGCTTGCACCTTTTCTGGATGAGCATGGGGTGCTCAGAGGCGGAGGACAGCTCCAGCACAGCGAGTTGGCGTATGGAGCCAAGCACCCAGTCCTGTTAGGCAAACATCGTCTGACCGAGTTGCTGTTGGAGAAAAATCATGTTGAAAGGATGCACCAAAGTTGTAGAAGGAGTCTTGTCATTCATCCGTCAGAAATTCTGGATTATCGGCGGCCGACGAGCGCTACGCAACATTACTCAGCGATGTGTTATATGCCGCCGCTACAAGGCTAAGGCTGCCTCAGAAGTCTGCCCGCTGCTGCCAGAAGACCGAGTTGTTCACGAGAGGCCGTTCGCAACTACCGGTATCAACTGTGCTGGTCCGTTGTACGTGCGCCGTGGTGAGTCATCTCAGAAGGTATGGGTCGCATTGGTGGTCGATAGTTTTTAAAAGTACTGAGTCATTTTTGATGGCATTTCGGAAGTTTGTCGCGAGACGTGGTTTGCCGTCTCGGATCCGGTCTCACAACGCTAAAACGTTCAAGGCGGCATCTGACAAACTGAGTGTGCCATGGATGTTCAATCCTGCAGCTGCACCGTCATGGAGGCTTCCATGAGCGAATGGTTGGTACGGTGAAAAGTGCCTTGAAGAAGGTAATGGGCACAGCGTTTCTGAAGGTCCAGGAGCGCGAGACCCTCTTGTGTGAAGTTGAAGCAGTGGTGAATAGTCATCCGCTGACTTGTGTGTGTGATAGTCTGGATGAGCCACCAGTAACCCCTGCAATGATGATGGGTAACATCTGGATGTCGTCAGAGAAGCCAGCAGGTACCCTGGACGCTACGCAGATGTCATCGAGATTGTGCTACCTCAGTCGGACCCTGCAGCATGTCAAGAATCGTTGGGAGGTGAAGTACCTAAGTCAGCTGAACAAGCACCAACAGACCACGTTGTGCCCTTTAGCTGTGGGTGATGTCTTTGTTCTCGATGACACCAAACGCAAGCAGTTCTGGTGATTGGAACGGATAGTCGAGCTATTCCCCGGTCGAGATGGCAAGCGTCGTGTTGCCAAGGTTAAGTTGAGTACCAGTACCATGTTGCGGCCGATCCAGAGGCTAGTGCCGTTAGAAGTGTTGTCACAGGACGTGGCTCCTGGGCCTCCTGGTGCCGCACAACCTGCTATCGTCCAGCAGCAGCCAGCGTCTGAACAGTCAGCACCGGTACCACCACCACCACCACCACCACCACCACCGCAGCAGGAGATTACGTAATCTTGGCGCGTAGTCAGAGCCCCGGATCATTTTTGACTTGCGTGAGTTGGTGTACGGCGGTGAGAAGCCCTTTGGCGGGGAGAATGTTACAAACCACCAGTTCTCGAGTGGGAAAGGCCTTGTCGCTTGTGACAGTGTATTCGTTGCAATGTTGTATCTCGACACTGCCGTACCGCTGATGTTTGCTGCATGGCATACGCCATATGCGCTGTGTGCGGTTTGCTGTATACGCTGTCATGTCATGTTAGATTATGTGTATGTTTTTTGATATACATGTACGCTGTTTGTGCATGCTATAAATAGCTGGTGATATTAGTGTTAGTTATTATATTCGATCAAGTGAAATAATATTATACCGTTAAGATTCAATAGTTGTCCTCGTGCCGTGTGGTCGTTCGATCCTGACAACTTACGAGAACCAGAGGGTTCACAACAGACATGTCAGTGCCTTGTATGCCACCGGACCTTCACGTCCATCAGCGGAAGGACTCGACACATGTGCAAACTGACAGACATCCAAACTACAGCGGCACCACCCCTGGAGTGATCCGCCTGTCACCGGACCTTCCGCTCGACTAGCGGCCGGACACGCCACCGATGCAGCAGGGTGACTATAACCATTTGACCTGTCCATTCGGGGTGCTGCGTAGGCAGACTTGGCAGCAGGATTAAGATCAAGATGTATGTATGTATGTATGTACAGTTGTGGCATGTGAAATCCGACACTTGCCATAGGGGACAGCGCCACAAATGGACACCAGTGATGTAATGGACTGCACCTAATTTGTACTATAGAGCTGTATGCATCCCAACCAGATTGAAAGGTCACAGCATAGATACACACAGTTCACAAACATGGTTCACATAAGGAGTATTGGTATCCAATCCCTATTCATTTTTGCCAGCGCCTTTTGAACCTTGAGTGTGATGAGTACGAGTTTTGTCATCAGACAGATAAAGTTGTATGTAACACATGTACTGTACGTATGCAGTGCTGCAGGGGCTGCAGACTGCATGGTGCAGTCCCTTATGCCAAGTGTCGGATTTCACTTGCCACAGCTGTATGTATACAATTACACACGGAAAGTTGGGTGAGGTCCTCGAAAGAGTGCTCAATGCACCGGGGTGCAGAGCTTCATACAAAAAGAATAGAATGGGATATGGAGCTTGGGTTGGCTGTGACTGTGGCTGTGAAATTCTACCTATCTAACTTCACACCTAACTTCACACCTCCAGTTACATAAACCAGGATAACACCTGATGTCTGGCGCTGATCTTGCAAGTACATGCATAGAATAACCGCTTGACCTTATTTGCGCTTAAAGTCTCTGATTCCACCAGCACCTTACCACACTATATCAAGAACATTCATTGAGTTTTTAGAATCATTGCTGTCTGATGATCGCCACGCGTGAAACTCTGAGTCACAGCCAACCCAAGCTCCGCATCCCATTCTATTCTTTTTGTATATAATTATGTAGTTATGAATGAATGTATGTATGTACGAAAGTCACACTCGCGGCGAAGGTGTTGCTCTGGTGCTCCGTGGATTGTGTCGTCGTGCGTTCGAGGCTGGTGGCTGCCAGTGGACAGCGCTTGGATCCAGACTCATCGCAGCTCGTTTGGCGTTTGTTTGTCGCAAGCGTGTTCAGTGGCTGCATGTTGCATCTGCGTATGCACCTACGTTCTCAAGACCCCGTGCTGAGAAGAATAAGTTTTATGATCAGTTGCAGGAATTTATTTCTCACGCGCCAGACTCGCATCAGTTTGTACTAGTCGGTGACTTCAATTCTCGTATCGGCAATGGAGCCTCGCAAGACCTGTGGTGGAATGTTCGTGGTCCTCATGGGGTCGGCCAGCTCAATTTCTCTGGAGAGGAGCTGCTGTCATTTCTTGCTAGAAGTGAATGTTTGGCTTGCAACACCTGGTTCCAGAAAGGCCGCTGCGCTAAGTACACCTGGTAGCATCCCGGCACAAAGGCACGCCACTGCATTGATTATTGCATAGTGCCTGCTCACCACCGCGCCTTCTGCTTCGACTGCGGTGTCATCACCAGTGCAGAGTGTGATACGGACCATTCGTTGGTGTCCATGAAGTTCGTCTAAAACGCGTTGTCCGGTTTCCAAGAACTGCTCCAAAGCGCGTGCTCCTTGATGTAAGATCTCTGCGCCCCTGTGCTGATGGTGCCCGTGAAACCACTGACCAAGCCGGACAGCAGCTAAGCGATGCTTTGGAGGACAGGCTGGAGAAATCGTGGTGGGCCACCGGTAATATTGAGGAGAAGTGGACGCAACTAAAGTCCTGTACATTAGACATTGCGGACTATTGCCTTGGAGCCGCGCGCCGTGCAAAGAAAGACTGGTTTGAACTGGCGAAGGGAGACATCGAGCATCTTCTTCGCAAACGTGATATATTGTATAAGAAGTGACAGTCATTAAAGCGCAACTCTGACCGGACAGCGTACCAGCGCGCACGTAGTGAATCTCGTGCAGTAGTTCGACAAGCCAAGCGTAGATTCCTTGAACTCAATGCTGAAGCTGCTATGCGCTGGTGTCATGGCGAACGGGGTGCGTGGGAGTGCATTTGCAACATACATCATGCCACTAAAGGACTGATACCAACTCTCTCAACTCGAATCAAGAAAGCCAATGGTGACGAGTGTGTCCCTATCGCGGAGACCCATGAACGCTGGGGTGAGCATTTTCAGACTGTGCTAAACGTCATCAATGATGTTGACAATGATGCGCTTACCAGCATCCCCCAACGGAATACCGATGCAGAACTCGCTATGCCACCAACAATTGAGGAAGTCCGCAAGGCCCATGATGTCCAGAGATGAGGACTGCAGTGCGATTGCCAATGAATGCAAGGGTGCCATGATGCGACCAGTGACTATGAATGCCATGATGAACTCAAAGCTAGTGATCGACCTGAGGAGTGATGAGGCAGCACTTTGAGATTCTGTATTCCACTCAGGTCGTGCACCTCTGCTGATATCTTCAAAGGTTGTCACGACATCCTCGTACAAAGCCTTTGTTGCGCAACGGGTCTAGAGTGAAAGACTTTTCATGGCTTATTTATGTTGTTCTTTAGTTTTATTATGTAGTGGTTTAGTGTTGACTTTGTTGCATTGTTTTGGTTGCATGTGCAGTCTTCTGTACATGTATACACCATGCAACGCTTACGTCATCGTCGCGCGTGCAACATTATTTCGTGCGCATGCTCATTATATACTGCCGCAACGTTTGTCCTTTTCTTTAGTTATCAGTTTTGCCTTGTCGTGTCCATTCTTCTCGTCTGTCCGTCTTCGTGTTGTCAAGATATTATGTAGAACTTTTAGTTCAGTTGCGCTGTTGTGTGTGGCGAGTCGGATGGGCGGGGAGGCTGGGCCCCTGACGCCTGGAGAAGATGTGCTGGTGCACGAAATTGGCGACCACGCCAGGATTGTCAGGAAGACGAGGAACTTGCAGGAACTCCGGTGCGAAGGAAAACGCATCGAGAACAAATAACCATTAGTACGTCTACGTCGTTGGGAGGCAGTTTGCACCGTGCATGCGTGGACGAGTGACCAACGACGGAGCTGCGCCGTTGTCCGCAGTTTGTACCTGGGATTGTGTGACCTCCGAGGAAGCTGCTTTAGTCCGACGACAAGGACGGTGCAAAGGAAAACGCATCGAAATCAAACAACCATTTGTACGTCTACGTCGTTGGGAGGCAGTATGCACCGTGCACGAGTGGACGAGTGACCAACGAGGGAGCTGCGCCGTTGTCCGCAGTTTGTACCTGGGATTGTGTGACCTCCAAGGGAGCTGTTTTAGTCCGACGACAAGGACGGTGCGAAGGAAAACGCATCGAAATCAAATAACCATTTGTACGTCTACGTCGTTGGGAGGCAGTTTGCACCGTGCACGAGTGGACGAGTGACCAACGAGGGAGCTGTGCCGTTGTCCGCAGTTTGTACCTGGGATTGTGTGACCTCCGAGGGAGCTGCTTGAATCCGACGACAAGGACGGTGCGAAGGAAAACGCATCGAAATCAAATAACTCACGGTACGGTCGTCCACAGTGGAGGAACCCTGCGGGGCGCTGTTCTCGACGACAAGAAGAAGGACATGGAGGGTACGAAGGAAAACGCATCGTGAACAAATAACCCGCCATGAGTGTGAAGGAGTTTAGAAGGTGCTCCCGCTTTGATTTGTTGTACAAGTTTGTAGTTTAGATTTGCTCGATTTGTGTGATC
>NC_088652.1:21398144-21447144 GCF_964019385.1 Sycon ciliatum | reverse complement strand
GAATTTCCCGGCCTGATTGCCACTCACAAAATACTGAGTCGAGAGAGCTCTACAATTGTAGCTCTATCATTACTGGATTAATTGTTACTGACATTAGACACAGAGCAACAAGGATTGGACTTGATCGTCGTCAGACGTACCATTAGGATAAGAAAACTGAAACTCCTCGAGTGTAGTCAGCAAGCCAAAAAATGATCGCCAAAGCCAAGGATCAAGCATGCGCATGAAAAACTGCCAGCACTGCACATCGCCATGGCAAATATGGCGATAGACAAAAAAAAGGAGAAAAGTTACGTGAAACATTCAAACTGAGTTATTTTAGCATTCGCGAATGTTACGTAATATTGAATTCGCGACACTCCCGAGACAGCAAGAGAGAAAAAATGTGGTGAATGCAACAAAGGTAGAAAATGAAAGAAATTCTAAATTGTGCTGAGGCAAAGTGGTTGTAACTGAAAACTTTGCGAGTACTGACACTGAGTCCAAGTGACTTGGGACTGAAGTTACTTATCGAAGTGTAGGCAAGTACACCTGAAAACTGAGAACTAGGCTGAGCTGCTTGAAGGCAGCGTAAGAACGAAAGAAGAAAAAACTGAATTTGAGCGAACACACAGCCGCTGAAACTGTAGGCAGTACAGTTGACAATAGTCTGACTAAGACCTAGACTGAAATAGCCATAATATAAAGGGGATCGGAAGCTACACTGACGTAGCATGAGCTGAGAGCAGTAAGACTGAAATACTGCGACTGAGAATCCGACTGAAATAGCAAGAATACATGGGAGAGCTGAAAGCAGTATGACTGAAATACTGCGACTGAGAATCTGACTGAAATAGCAATACATGGGAGAGCTGAAAGCAGTATGACTGAAATACTGCGACTGAGAATCTGACTGAAATAGCAATACATGGGAGAGCTGAAAGCAGTATGACTGAAATACTGCGACTGAGAATCTGACTGAAATAGCAAGAATACATGGGAGAGCTGAAAGCAAACGGATTGTCTGAGATTGGTTCTCAGCTTGACATATTGCAAGAAATCATCCGTGTTATTGTAACCTGACTCGAACGAGTGGTGTTTACACAAGATTGGAGTCTCTCAGAGCGACCGTTTGACGCCGGCTCTGTGTTGCAGTTCTGCGCTGCGGTCTGGTATTAATGGTGGACGCTACATCAACAGCAGGTGTATGCACATCTTGAGATGGTACTGGGGTTGGTGAAGGTACATCCTCACATGTTACATCCACACTATCGGGTAACTCACATTCTAGTGGATACAGGGTACTAACTGGGCGCTGCAACGACTTGCCTGTAGTGGTCCTGAGTGTCACAGACCTAGTGACGTTGTCCTTCCCCGTGTGGATGGTTTGGACTACGCCTAGCTTCCACGTGCCGCGTGGTTGGCTGTCACCCATGAGGACCGGCTGTCCGACTCTGGGTACGTAGGTTTCTGTGCCTCGCTTGTGGCGTCCAGCACTGGTGCGCTCTCTGAGACTTAGCAGGTAGTCCCGTTGCCAAGTTGTCCAGAAGTCCTTGACGAGGGCTTGGCCTTTCTTCCACCCCTGTAACAAAGAAGAGGCAGAAGAAAGGCGACACAAAAAGTCTGGGTAGATATTCTGTTCATCAATTAACTCAGGAAACATTAAATTAGGTTTTAAAGATAGAAAGTGGGAAGGTGTGATCACATCAGTGCTAGCCATAGGTGTGTCTCCCCCCACGTAAACGAGAGGCCGACTGTTAACTGCGGCCTCCGCTTCAGTAAGAAATGTCCGCAACTGGTCTGGGGTCAGGTGGGCTGATCTGACAGTCTTGCGGAGAGCGCGTTTCACAAGCCCTACCATTCGCTCATAAATTCCACCCATCCAAGGGGCGTGCTGCACACTAAAGTGCCAGTCGGTGCCGCGTGCCGTGATGGTGTCGGCTACTGCTGGGTCGCTGATCACCTCCTTCCAAGCCTTGTCGAGGGTTGTCTTCGTCATTTTAAACTGTGGCGCGTTGTCTGACCACAACGCTCTGGGCACACCTCTACGTGATACGAAACGGCGGAAGGCTAGTAGAAATTGCTCTGAAGACATATCCGTGACAAGCTCGAGATGGACTGCGCGTGTTGATAGGCATGTGAAGAGGGCTACCCAAACCTTTACCGATGCTTCAGCTGTCTTCGCGAAGAGAGGACCAAAGTAGTCGACGCCGGTGTATAGGAATGCTTCTGCTACGTTGACTCTTTCCGGTGGTAATGGAGCCATTGCTGGCATGTCAAACGGACCACCTTCAGCTCGACGGCATGTGATGCACTTTTTTAGGATGGTCTTTACGGTACTGCGGCCTTTAGGGATCCAGTACTTCTCCCTTATACTAGCAAGAGTATGCGACACTCCAGGATGCATGAGGATGCGGTGATGCTCTTCGACGAGCAGGCGTGTTACAGCTGAGTTATGAGGCAAGAAAATGGGGAACTTAGAGCTAGGTGGAAGGTTCGCATGTTCAAGTCTTCCACGGCTTCGGATGAGTCCTCTGTCGTCGATGTAGAGACGAAGAGACTGTACTGTGTTGTTCTTCCTTTGTTCCCGGATGGCTGATACTACGTCGGTACAGTGGTTTCTCTGGGATGACTGCAGCCACAGGTTGCGTGCACTACACAGTTCGGGAACAGTGAGCTGATCTTTAAGTTTCTTGGTTGCTGATTTTCTGCAGTTTCGGATGAAACGCTGAGCCCATGCTGTGACACGCACAAGTCGACCCATTGTTGAGAAGTCCGACGCGCTTAGATCAAATGGTTCCGAAGGATCTTCCCCAACAACAAGAGAGACAGCTTCAATAGGATCACTACACCCTTTTTTTTGAGCGGATGTAATGAAACCGAGGGTGGACTAACTCCTTTTTTTTTGGACGGAGACCTCGATTCTTCCGTATTGGGCTGTTCAGGTTCTGGAACGAGTGGGTTCTGCAACCACTCTGGGCCGTGCCACCAGATGGACTCTTCGGAGAGGTGAGAAGATGTTCCTCGCGACGGGAGATCAGCTGGATTGTCTCGCGAAGGAACGTAGCGGTACTCGGCTTCAGATTTACGTATCCGAGCGACTCGACGCTGGACAAAGGAAGGTAAGTCCTTGCGACTGTTGATCCATCCTAGCACACATGTAGAATCGGACCATAGAATAATGTGATCAAGATTAATCGGGAGCTGCTTTTTCAAGAAGGCGATGAGATCAGCACCAAGTGCTGCTGCCATGAGTTCCAACTTTGGGATGGTTAACTTCGGAGAGGGCTTGAGCGGAGCTAACTTAGATCTACAAAGAATGAGGTGCGATTCAGTAGCAGATCCGGACGATGATGACAAGTATGCAACTGCAGCATAGGCAGTTTGCGAAGCATCGCAGAAGACATGAAGTGTGTGTTGGTCGGCTTCTGGAATGCAGCATGGACGTGGGATGCTGTGATTTGTAGCATCGTCGAGTTCTGCAGCGAGAGTTTTCCACGTGTGGAGAATAGAAACTGGGAGTGCTTCGTCCCATTGGAGCTTCTGCCGCCACACTTCCTGTAAGAGTAGCTTGGCCTTCACGACGATGGGCGAATGGATGCCAAGTGGATCGAAGAACTGAGCTACGGCCTGAAGTAACTCGCGCTTGGTTCGGACTAGTGTGTCCGACGCTGATGTGTTTGCTACTTTGAGGTGATCAGTAACAGTGTGCCAATCTAGCCCAAGGACCTTCTGGTGTTCGCCAGACGAACGATCTGATTCTGGGATGCTCTCTATGAGGGCTGCTGAGTTAGAGGACCACTGTCTGAGGTTCATGGAGGCATCGGCGAAGACTGACTTGGCGTGATGGTAGAGGTTGATACCAGTCGAGACGGAGTCTACACCAAGAAGGACGTTGTCAACATACGTATTCTGCATGATGTTGGATGCCTCTGGGCTACCGGATGATTCAAGGTGGTGTTGGATGGTAGCTCCGAGCAAGAAAGGGCTCGAGATAACTCCGAATGGTACTCGACAAAAGCGATACGTGATGATATTTCCTCCAGCGGGTGGCTGGAAAGGATCTCGAACCCATAGGAATCTCGTGACGTCTCGATCTTCGTTAGCGAGCGAAAGTTGGAGAAATGCTTTCTCTACATCACTAGAGACAGCGATGGGTTCAAGGCGGAACCTCAAAAGAACGCCGGCGAGATCTGGTAACAGTACTGGACCGCGGTGAAGACATTCATTTAGTGATGGACTGTTCGGAGACGACTTCGCGGAAGCGTCGTATACAAGACGGAGCTTTGTCGTAGTGCTATCCTTTGCGACGCAGTGATGCGGCAAGTAATGGGTGAGGAACTGGCTTCCTTGACTGTCGACTTCCTCGATTACACCTAGCTTTAGCTGTTCCGCAAGGATGTCATTGTAGGCTCGAAGCTTCGACGGTTCCTGCCTGAGACGGTTGAGTAGTGAGTTCAGGCGACCGTACGCAAGACCGAAGTTGTTCGGTAGTGGGGGCGAGTTAGAGCGCCAAGGCCACTTGACGACATACCTTCCGTTGTTGTCTTGAGTGATACTATCTTCAAAAGCATGCATGGCTTCAGTGTCGCTAGTTGAAGCATTTACTGTGGTTGTGTCGTCTTCTATAGCCCAAAATCGCTGGAGTGGATCAGGCGTTTCGCTATCCACGAACAGGGTTTGGGCCTCGCTGCACTTCTCTGATGACTTGCCTGCGAGGATGTAGCCTAGCTTTGAATTGAGGAGAATGAGTCCATCGGAGAAGGTTACTCGGTCACTAAGGAGAATGTCATAGTAGTAATCTCCTCCTATCAGTATATCAATGCTGACACGTTCTTCTGACTCACACAACGGTTCAGCTAGACGGAAGCCTGCTAGTTCAGGGCGGTTCTTCACGACTACCGGCACTTTCAAAATCGGGCTGGAAATAACCGGTACAACATTTAGTGACAGTGGCATTTTCGATCCATCTGCTATCTTGATAAGTACTTCCGTGGCATCTAGACACTGAATTCTTCTGTCGGAGCTACCGAAGCCTGATGTCGCTAAGGTGTCCTTGCGGATCGTCGGTGAGCTAAGAATGTCACGTGCCTTAGATGTGATGAATGACCTAGTTGCGCCAGTGTCAAAAAGAATCCGTACTTCACACTGTCCGGTTCCATGATGTGCTGTAGTGACTGCCGTCTGCATGAAAGTGTGCTCGCCTAGTGCTATTAAAGTATGCTGTGGAGTGTACGCCTCGGCATCAGCATTCAGAGTGGATGCGCTTGTTGCAAACTTTTGCGGACACAGGCTACGGTGATGGGGTTGTCTGCAATGGTAGCAAAGACGAGAAATAGAGCACGCTCGCGCTGGGTGTCCCTTTCGGAGGCACCGGAAACACTGGTCATTCAGCTTGGCTTTTCGACTATCGACAGACGTGTATGTACTGCATTCGTCAGAAAAGTGTTTGCCTTGACAAAAGTGACACCGTGGTTGCCGTTCGGTGGGACGTGAATTGCCTAACAAAACAGCAGCAGACTGATTTGCCGTTGATCTCGGTTTGTGTTCCGTATGTTTCGGCGGATTTGGTGTGGCCAGTGAGGACTGTGCCTCTGCTGCTTCTTTGGCCATGAGATATTCCTGAATTGCTTTGCGGAGATCTTTCACCGACCAGTGAACTTTAACTTTCTTCAACTCCAACTGGAGAACAACATGCTGGGGAAGCTTTGACAATATCATCGATACAAATACACTTTGGTTGATATCCTGTCCACATGCTTGCAAGGAGCGTAACTGCTCTTCAACTTGGTCGTAGAATGACCTGATGGACTGGGTTTTGTTTGAACAAGCAGGGATACCCATGAGTGCAGTGTAACGAGCATGAATGACCCGTTCAGTATTACCAAATCTTTCTTGTAAGATATCGACAACAGGTTGGTAGTTTGTATCCGTACATAGGAAACCAGACACTGCGTCTAGTGCATCCCCCCTGAGGCAAGACTTGAGATACGTGAGCTTTTCGGCATTAGATAACAGTGAGTTATTATCAACACAAGAACGGAACATATCTGAGAATTCAGCATACTTCATGACATTCCCATCAAACGTAGGCAATGAAAGTTTCGGTAACGAAACATTGGCTGTGGTCTTAGAATTAGTACTGGTACTTGGACCTGGTTGCTGTTGCTGCTGACTGGTCTGGACCTTTATCAAAGATTCCATGGTGCTAATGAGTGCTGCTGTGGCAGCATCCTGCGAGGGTACTTGCTGTTGTACATTTTGAGTTGAGGGGCGTCTGCTCTCCAAGTACGAGAGGGTAGCATTCAAAGAGAGGACTCGTCTCTCAAGTTGGACAAATTGGTCTAGGTGCCAGTCAACAGCAGCCTCAACGTCTTCCGCAGGGTTTGACAGACTATCCCCAAATGATTCACACACCTTCCCATAAGAAGAGACAGAGGTACGAAATTCAATCAAAAAAGGACTTAGCTTTGCTATGGCGTCTTCCAGTTGATCGTTGGGAGTTGTTCGGTACGCTGAGAATTCATCTGACTTCTCAAGGTCCTTTTCCAGGTCAGCATGTTTTCTGTCCAATAACTTCTTGTCAGTTCTCTGCTTCGGAGAAAGTCTCGAAGTAACAGCCGGGGAGCTCATGGCTCTAAATTATCAAATCCCGGGTTTCGGCACCAGTTTGTGGTGGCATAAATACAGTTTGAATTTCCCGGCCTGATTGCCACTCACAAAATACTGAGTCGAGAGAGCTCTACAATTGTAGCTCTATCATTACTGGATTAATTGTTACTGACATTAGACACAGAGCAACAAGGATTGGACTTGATCGTCGTCAGACGTACCATTAGGATAAGAAAACTGAAACTCCTCGAGTGTAGTCAGCAAGCCAAAAAATGATCGCCAAAGCCAAGGATCAAGCATGCGCATGAAAAACTGCCAGCACTGCACATCGCCATGGCAAATATGGCGATAGACAAAAAAAATGGAGAAAAGTTACGTGAAACATTCAAACTGAGTTATTTTAGCATTCGCGAATGTTACGTAATATTGAATTCGCGACATAAATTTGAATGGGCTGAAAATTTGTTGACTTACAGTATCAAGAAGAGCCGGCAGAGCAGGGCGTGGGAAATTCAGAGCAAAAGTTCGGTGCCAATGTAATGAGACTGGAAGTGCACTTGACAAAGAGTAGAATATACTCCCCTGGACAATACGAAGAACCAAATACAAAAGGGAAAAGAAGTTGCCTCTCGCCCGGTTATGGAATACATCGTACGGTGAACGGAAGTGGTGCAGTATGCTGGCACGTCTAAATATTTGTCGGACATATAAGGCCCGGACATGCACACCAACAAGGGATGTAATTAGATCAAATGCAGGGGGGGGGTTGTATGTGCAGGGGCAGAAGGGGAAGCCACTTGAGTTGTGTCATGCGGTGTAACTTGCATGCATGAGCAGAGGGCAAACAGGGCGAATATAGGCTGTGTTTACATGAGAGTTTTCAACCCGGGTCAGTGCACATACGTGTATCGTTAAGTGCCACAAGAGGGCCCCGTCTCGCAAGAGGGCCCGTCTCGCAAGAGGGCCCGTCTCGCAAGAGGGCCCTGTCTCGCAAGAGGGCCCTGTCCCGCAAGAGGGCCCGGTCTCGCAAGAGGGCCCCGTCCCGCGAGAGGCCCCGTCTCGCGAGAGCGTCCCACCTTGACTTTATAGCCGGGGGGGGGGAAAGAAAATCGTATGGCAGAGTGCAACAAGGTTGGTACAGTGTGAGAACCATAGTAGACATCCTTAGCAAAAGTACGATAACGCTAACTTTTACGGTACTCACTCCCAGCCGTGACAAAAGACGTTATCGGATAACGGAAAAACGTTACAGAGCTCAAAATAACGGGCCGACGTTCGTTATGAAAATTCTGCAAAAAATGCAAAAACTCGCATTGTTTTGTAACTGGCGCGAGATAAAAAGCACGTCGTGCAGATCGAGATGAGATCGAGAGTCGAGATTGCTTCCTCTTGTGACATTTAGCTTTTTGGCGAGTTTTGCCTTTCAGTTGACAATTTCTGCGTCCTCTGCTTCGTGCCTTTCTCCCTCTATCCCATCTGGGAAACAAAGGACCAGTTCCACGGCACTCCTGAGGAAGAAATTCATCGGCCTCTCCCAGACGTGCTGGAGCTGGAGAACCCTTACAGTCTTCGGTGCTGCGTTTAGGAAAGGGTTTCCAAGGACCTGGGAACAGCGAAAACTCATGTTCGCCGTGCTTTTGCTATTCCAGAGTAAAAGACCTCGCCAAGGTATTCTTTCGGAACGACAGCAAACTAATCCCTGGTTCAAAATTTTGAATTTCCCGCATCTGTTTCCACGAAAATTCATATCGCCATGGTTGTCACGGCTACTTCGTCTCAACTATAACGTACTTTGTGCTAAGGGAAAAGTCAGCTTGAACGATCCGAAGTACGGAAAGGTTTGCGTTTACGTTAGCGTTTTTTTAGCTAAGGATATCTAGTGTGTTAAGGTCACTGTTAGAATATTCTTGTGTAGAGCTCGCATCCGCTCGAAGGCAAACTGAGTACGGATTGACTCTACAACGTGCAGTGCGAGTACAAGGCACGTGCTGTATGACCTACAGACAGGACACCACCTCCACGACACGACCACGAAAGGATGAGGTAGTGGGAAGCTCTCGCAGGGTATTTACAAAAACCAAACCAAACTTCCCATACATATACATATACACACATTATGGTATTAGATAAACTTTGTATTGGAACACCGTGTTCGGAAACAGTGACCTTACTACAACCATCCACGGTTGGTAGAGCCCCGGTCGTGCGCGACCATCTGAACCGTATGGGTGCTAGGCCCGGTTCTGACCATCAGTACACTAGGGGAGCTACTAAGGGGAGTCCCAAGACCGGGGCTCTACCAACCGTGGACGGTTGTAGTGTCACTGTTTCCGAACACGGTGTTCCACCGCCTTGTAACATGCTGGCAAACTAAAAGCATGCACACTCAAACGTCTCTTATCCGGACGCCTCAGATACGGGCACGTCTCTCTCTACCGGCCACCGTCAGCTTGAGTTCCTATGGCAAAAATGCTTCGTATTTTGGGGAGGGGGGGGGGGGGGGGTTGAACTTTTTTTCCGAATGCACAAGTGCTTATTTGTCACTGCCAACCTGTGTAATCCACACATTTTTATCCATGGATTATTTTTGTAACCTGAACATGTGCAATATGCGCCAAAAAAAACCTCTTCAAAAATGATAATGATACATGGTAGATGAGTTATCCTGAGATACGGGAAAATCTGAGATACGGGCAGTGCCCGGTCCCAAGGTGCTCGGATAAGAGACGTCTGAGTGTACCCACGCGTGTTGTTGAATACAGGCATGTACATACCGATGACGGAGCATCAGAACGAAGCAGGGCAGAAGTTGGTGACATGGTCCTCATCCACATCAAACCCTGTAGCATTGGGGGAAACGGAGAACAGGAAACGAAAATAGACAAACAGGCTACCATCTCCTTCATATTGTAACAGTTACAGTGAGACCTGTCTGAGATGAATGCCAAAGGGATCCTCAAAACGAGGTCTCTGGTACCAGGTGGTCCGCTAATCCAGGGTCATTTGACTGGAAATAGCATTCCTTGGTCCTAGTCGCAGTGGTCTTCTGGGACAGGTGGTCGCCTTATCCGAGTGGTCGCCGTGATAGGTTTAACCAAGAGTACATACCCCCCCCCCTCCCCCCCCCCCCAGAGTGTGCAACGCCTGATCCAGCTCTGCATAAGATCTTGATCTAGCATAGTCGGATCTTCTGGTGTTATGCATACGCCCCACACCAGCGCAAGGCCAGTCTCGAGGCAGGGCACTTTTGTTTTTGATACGAGAGTCCCCGCAACTCCCTGGGTCCGCTCAGATCTGTACGGTATTATGACGCTAGATCCGATTAGGGCGCGTTCAGACTACCGATAAAAAGTGACGGAATGGAAAAGTTGCCAAGGTGATTTGATCACGTGACGTTACTGGCACGTTACCGGCGGAAAAGTTTTACTGCCGCGGCTGCTGCGGCAGTAAACTTTTCCCGGCAGTAAAAAAAGTGCTCAGGCTGCATGCGCGCTGGGAAAAAGGGAAAATCCCTTCTCAGCGCTGCGGCGAGAGCTGCAAAACGTACGTACCGGTAACGTTAGTTTATCGGTAGTGTGAATGTCCTTCACGGTTTATCGCTTTTCACGGTAGTCTGAACGCGCCCTAAGGGCCGGGTTCCACTGCGGCTCCGCTGCCCCGCTGCTCGTCTTTCGCGGCTTGAAACGTCATCATTACCATAGTGACCGCGGCTCGAGCTGGAGCAGCGAGTCCGCGGCTCACCGCGAGCTTTTGCTACGATTCTTGACCAAAAACTGTGAGCTGCGGTCGCGGCTCGACCTGTTTCCCGTACTTTGCATTGTTTTGTACGCCAGAATTTTAAAATTCAAATTTTAATTCGTTGCGCAGGCCAGAACACGAGGATTTGTTTGATTTCGCGCGCGAGGCAGGTGAAACGTCATCAAAAAGTGTGGACCACGACCGCGGTACCGCGAATGGCGAGTGACAGTGGAACCGTGCTGCTCCGCTGCATGCAGCCAAGTGCCGCGGAGCAGCGGAGCCGCAGTGGAACCCGGCCCTTACGCTCAACCAAGACCCTATGCAGAGCTGGACCAGACGTTGCACACTCTGGGGGGTTATGTACTCTTGGTTTTACTTTATGCAGCAATCAAACAAACTCTTCCAAGCTGATGCCGACTCAACACTAATACAAAAAAAAGGAAAAAATAAATGTCCTCCCCGGCCGGGAATCGAACCCGGGTCTTCCGCGTGACAGGCGGAGATACTTACCACTATACTACCGAGGATTGACTGACAATTCACTACACCGATGCAAATTTGATCAGCACAGTGTACGTGTACATGCCAGAAGTTTTCAGTCCACTACTGAGTAGAGTTGTGCTCGGTGAAATCCGAACAAGAGTGCACATTTGGCGCAATGAACTTGCACGGTCGTCGACGTCCTGGAAGTGGCACGAATGCGGCTAGCTGGACGTTCACATGTACAAATACAATGATGTAAGTGGGACGTGTCCTGGGCGCCAGCGTTCCACCGCGGGTCAGATTCCAGCGAGCGCAACTGTAGTTAGTAATGGGTAGGCCGTGCATGCACATCCTGTCGAAAAGATGATAAATTCCACAACTTGCATGGAAACTAGCCAGGCTGGGCTGGCTAGTATTCAGAAGTCATGTGCATGGTACATTATCAAACTGGTAGGGGTGTCAACGGGTACAGTCGGACCTCGCTTATCCGGTCCTCTTTTATCCGGATCCCTCGCCATCCGGAAGAAAATTGTTGGTTACCGATTTACAGCATTTGCCATGCATACACACAGTATGTGTGTTCGATTATCCGGTTCCCTCGCCTATCCGGATATTTCTGTGGAAAACGGATGTGTGCGGTTAAGCGAGGTTTGACTGTAGTAGGGTACCAGTGCTACCCGGAATTTGATCGGGTAAATGATGTAGTAGGGCAGCAATTTGCTCCCGGGAACCCGATCGGGTAGTTGAGTACGGCGTTTTTGCAACAGCGCATGTAAACAGTACGGGTACGTGCTCACTGTACACTTTCTATGTAGCGCAAGTGCACACTCACAGTACAAACTGCGTCAAAAAATATTCGATTGGCTATCCGTGCTATCCGGATAAAAATACCCGAACCCGTTACCCGACCAAATCGCTACCCGTTGCAGCCCGATCAAACGCACTACAGAGGCGAGACAACCAGACCCAAGACACCAGTGGACACGTACCACCCCGTACAGAGCTTTCAGCACAGGTCTACCCTTGTTAGTAGATAACCCGGGGGTTTCAATTTGTTGTCTTATAACGAGTATTATCTACTAAATAAATTAAACATTTCACGGTTCGCGTGAGACTGGGCTGGAAGCCGAGTTTTCCGCATCCACCGTGGGAACGCCACCAGTGACCACCCTCTACTATCCGGACGTGAATGTACGCTTTTCAGGCGGCAGTCGATTTTTGATCATTCTCTTCTAATTAGGTTTGTAAGTTGAAACTGATGAAGAAGAGGTTGGTGCGACTTCGGCGATACTGCGGGAATTGTGTGTTGCTCTCTACATGGGAGCTCGCGCTTTTCCTGCCGAGTTGAATTCTCACTTGACTGACTCACGATGTCGTACTAATGAGGGTTGACCTGATATTTTGTTCTAACCAGGCCTAACAAAGACAACATTCTGGTCGGGCATTCGAGGGCAACACGTTACCGATTGGATCCACGAAGTTGAGTCTATCTCAATCAAAACTTTCAGCTACCTATTCATAGACTGATCCTTATGCACAGATATACAGCATTCCCTCACTAGTGGGACCATTGTTATTAGGCTAGGGCCTGTTTCGGACTTCCCACTCTAAATAAAGAATACAAACAAACAAAAAACAATAGAACAGCATCAACACATCGGATCTCCTTGCAGTCTACTCTCGATAAGTCGTGCACCCGATCTTGAAGACAAAAAGGCATGAAATATCGCGAGTGTGTGGCTTAAAAGTAGTGTATACAAATACAAAGGTGCATACCGTCCGGATATCAAAAGTGCGCAACTTATGGCAAGTGCGTGACTCATGGCGAGTGCGTGACCTATCGCGAGTGCAAGACGTATCGCGATTGCGTGACTTGTCGTGAGTGCACGACTTATCGCGAGTGCACGACTTATGGCGATTGCACGACTTATCGCGAGTGTGTGACTCATGGCGATTGCGTGACTTATGGCGAGTGTGTGACTTATCGCGAGTGTGTGACTTATCGCAAGCGCAAGACGTATCGTGAGTGCGTGACTGTGGATCTACGTACGTTGCCGTGGTCACGTGCACAGGGCCCGGCGTTCCAAATCTCCGGAGAGAGTACTGTCTACCGGCTAGCAATTGCCTGGATGTCACATACGTACCTGATCAGAACCGCTCGGTAGTGTTGATCAGCTGTGCCTGCTGGAAACTTTGAGCCATGGTGATGGCAGCTGCAAGACACAGTGCAGCAGGACAGGACAAAACAAGAGGAGCTGCAAACTTAAGGAGGCTCCAACCCTTTGGGGGTGATTTTTTTTCTTCATAAACCCCCTCCTTTTTGTGGATGAGTGTGCTCTATATCATCCCATGTTACTCCACAAAAAAATTCAGGGGGTGTTTCCGCGGAGATAAGGCTGTTTGAGGTGTATTTCTAGGGGTGGGTGTATTTATCGATTTCGGCCTAAATTTGCTTGTTTTGGGGTCATATTTCAGATTTACCAGTTGTCTGGCTTCTCTTTGTGATTGCAAGTCCTTTCACACATCACAGTGAAGCATTTGAGCAAGAAAATCTGGCAATCAGCATTGACTACTCAGAAAAATAGTAATTTTGGTACAAAAATGAACTTCGCAGAAATGCCCGTCCGCAAAGTACAATTGGGTGCACAGCTTCATAATTTCTTCATGGACATGCCCTTTTTATTAAATTTTTGGGATCCCCATACTTCATAGAAACTAGAAATATATAATTTTAAGGGGGTTACCGTGCATTTTAGACCTCCAAAAATAAAAATAGGACAGAAAATTGGCCGATTTTCCACCATTCTTGGAATTGCTATTTTTCAGGTAAGGTGATCATTCCATGCATTCCTTGTGGTATTACTCCAATTTTTGGTGTCAAAAGCATTGAATGGTCCCCCAGATTGTTATAGTACACATGGAGACTAGATGAGGCCATGGTTCCTGGGCTTTTTAGCCCTTGATCTGGATATCGGCATGATCCATGCACAACGTTGTTCATGATCCAGGCCGAGGCCTACTGACCCTGAACACAACTCTTGCAATAGTTCACTCCTAGTATTTCTCATAAAGCAACAGGCAAAGAGCTTGAGGAGGATAACAATTATTATATTCTGGGCCAATAACTTCACAGTTTCACGTTTGTAGTACATGTACAATGTAGATGCAGGTTCAACTCAATATTGGCAATGAACGACTGCTAGTAATTGTAGCATCCATTAGGTATAATCATAACACTATTCCCAATAACATGGAACAACCACAAGTGTATGTGGGTGCATGCACATTGCCCACATCGATACATACATGTACATGTACGCTTACATGCACATACTCACACTCACAATCAAGTACCCCTTGCACACACACATACATGTACGTCATATACGCGCACCAGCATACACCCACATGTAAAATGCATGCTCTTGAGCTTAGTTACCATAATCTGCTGTCCCTGCACTTGTGCACGCGTGCGCGCGCGCGCGCACACACAACATGTACTGCGCGCGCGCGCGTGCACACACACTCATAACATGTAGGCTCACACTCGTGCCTGCGTATGTGCATGCACATGGTGCTTATGGGTACAGGTGCATGCATTCATCATAATAGAACTGGTGCGAGTAGTGTAGGAATATTTTCAAATCACTGGTGCTGTACAACACAACATTTACAAAATACTTCACACTCTGACAATAGAGAATAGTACTGCAAAACAACATACTCAATTTTCAGTGCTGCATTTTATGCACATTATAATTCAAGTGGACGCAGGTGATGACTTACTGCTGGCGACGTTGGCAGCTGACAGGTCACAGCTTTCGTAAATAAAATAGCCCAAGTCACTGAGCAGTAGCTCACCAACGATTTACCACTCACTCCAGACTGCAATGTTTTCAGCGTAGCAATATAATATTATTTCGCCACTTGAGAATTAGAAGTGGATCCACTTACCAGAGTCTGTGCACCCACTTCAGTCTCTCTCTCCCAAACTCGCTTACAGTAGGTTTTGGTCCCTGGTGTTATACAGCCATCGAGACGCTTGGCTCCGTTCTCCTTGGTCATTTTTCGTCAAGCAAAATTATTCAGGATCTCGAGAAATCGAGCTGTGAAGTCAACTTCTTGCTCACACCAGCGATGCTTTTGAAAACATGCCCTGATACCCACTGACACAACGGAAGAGAAAACAAGAGGAACCTCGATGGGGCCCAGGGAAGACTACAGGTGAAGAATGAAACAATATTCTCTGATATGACTGTCGATCGCGGAGTTCAAATTTTAGTAAGTTGAGATGGGAATTTCCCAACTTTTCGCACTTATCGGCAAAAACAAGACTTTTGCCTGCAAAAAACAGTGCGCCAGACCGGCTGCGCAGCGCAGAAGGTTGGAGCCTCCTTAACAGTATAAACGGCCAAAAAAGGGGATTTCCTCCGTCTTTTTAAACATTGTGAACCTGATGAAGGCAATTTGCCGAAACGTTGGAATGATTATTGTGAAATGAGTTGAACTATTGCAGTGGAAGAGAGCGTGTAGGCTCTACTCTGAACTGTTTTTAAACACGGCATGGGAAAGGCAATACTCGTTGACCAGGCACTTGAGCACAGTAGGTTCTCGTCTCTACCGTACTCAAAATCTTCAACTCACAATCCAGAGCAAATGCCCTGACTACATACAAGTACTGTAAAAGCCATATATATAACGAAGTGCTAACTCTAACGAGTTAACGAGGAGAAATCTGTCGTTAAAATAGAAATCGTTATACAGAAATCGATACATATACTGTCCTATTGAGTGTTGAGAATGAGTGAGAATCGTTACCTTTGGTACATGTAAATCAGTCAATTTTGGGAAATCGTTATATGGGCCGCAAAGTTGAGAAATGACGAAATGAAAGGAAATGTTTTTTTCGAGCACGTTCACTCTGCACTTCGTTCATGATGTGGCGATAATCTTCTCAAATTTTGATCAAACACTTGTTTGGCGGTCTAGTTCAAGTGGCTGGCGAGCAAAGACTGACAATGTTCGTATCTAGTGACACTAGAGCAGCTCGCAGCGCCAGACGATCGCTGTGCATGGCCCAGGTTTGGTCAGGTGTCAGCAAGTCCGTGGCGGCGGGTCTGCAGAGCGACGCTGACAATTTATTGGGATCTCAGTGATGTTGATGTCGACAGCGAAGCTGAATCGTCCCCGTCGTCTCCAGTAGCGAAGAGGCACAAGTTGTGGGCGAGTACATAATCATTAGGCGGCGAATGGGCTGCCTTACGACGTTACTTGCCGTTCAGCTTTCATGAGTCGTCTGATGCAGTCTCGAAAGCGCAGGCGACAATCGAAAGTGTCACTGCCAGAATCGAAAGAGTATGCAAGTGCAACGCCTCCCAGAGCATCGTGGTGCTTTCCAGGAATAACTTGGGCCATGCCTTTGAACTGATGTCGTTGACATGCTCAAGTCTGTGTCAACATCTTTAGTTCCGTTGTATTGTGCTCCGCCACAAAAGCCACTAAGTAATAGTTTGTCTCTTTGTGTCATACTGCGCGAAAACTGTCATTTTCTATTTCAAAGTACATATTTTGAAAGCGGTGTTTGGAGCACTTGTAGACTACTTTTCTGCCCTGTATCACCTTCCAGAGGTCAAGTAAGGTTCCAAGAACTGTTTTCTGGAGGAAAACAAAATTTGAAAAATTTCACTCTAAGACATGTTTTAGCTGGTTGTGGCCCCATATATGCGCCTCGTTAGAATAATGGCTTTTACAGTACATACTGTAAGTCTGCAGGTTTTCGGCCTGGTCAAATTTCGGCCATCCAGGACTAAAACACATTTCGGCTGCATTAATATTTCGGCCGGCACTTCCTTTATACAGGTCCTCCCTCATTATAACGAGTCCGGTTACTACATAAACCCCGTTAGTAAATAGAAATCTGAAATCCCCTGGCGAAACGTGGTCTATACAACTGTTTACAGGTCCGGTTACAACATAATCCGTTAGTACATAAAATTCATTATAACGACCCTTCGCCCAGGTCCCTGGAGTGCCAAACCCTCAGTATAAGATAATATTGACCATGCAGGATCAAGGCCAAAACACGTAGGATAAAGCAGAAAGAGGAAACGTATTATGTCTATGTATTCGTGAATATGGACGATCCTTTGCATCCAAGGAAGAGTTATGTTGGAGTAACTTGGAAATTTTCAATTATCTTATAACGAGTTGAAGCATCGATAATTTATGTTGTATTGAGGGTAGCCCCGGTAAGTACGAAGTAGTGCCTATTTCACCTTTAGCTGCAAGTCCTGCTACAAGATAAGTCTCGTTATAAGATAAGTTTTTCGATGGCCCAGAGATTATCTACTAACGAGGGAGGACCTGTACACTGTTACACTGAACCTTGCAAAAAATTTCGGCGACAACAAATTTTCGGCCACACATGACTAGGCCGAAAACAGCCGAAAATAAATATGCGCCGAATATTAGCTGTCTTACAGTAGCTGGTGACCATGACGACATGTGCTGTATGGTCTTCTTCTGTTGTGTCACTGTGGTGTTGACGGCTCTCTGCTGGCTACGATGGCCTTCCCCGTCGCTCCTGTCATTTCAAATCTGTTCAGCATGTTGTCAATAATTGCAGAGTTTTGAGTCTTGATGGTCACTGACTGCACTGCAGGAAACACATGCAACAAAAGATAACGGCAAGAATAAAGAATGGACTCAGATAGAGAGCCAAGGATAAATTTATAGTAAAGAAAAAAGGACCAAGAAAATACAAGTTACGCTATACTGTCCACTAACACCACCAGTTACTTAACAATCAGCTCATGCGATAACATTGCACAACACTGACACTGTGACTGACCGACGGTACTGATGTTCTACAACTATAAGCAATCATAAAGTTTTTAAAAAAAGAAAAAAAAGAATGTCCTCCCCGGCCGGGAATCGAACCCGGGTCTTCCGCGTGACAGGCGGAGATACTTACCACTATACTACCGAGGATTGACTGACTGACTCTGAAGGCAACACAAAGTTCACTATCCGAACCCAATACCTGAAGAAAATGCTACCCGACTCAGCCCTAGTATAGTATGAATAGCCCATAACTGGTTTGCACCTGGTTCGGCCCGCCCGACCATGACGGAACCTAATTTAAAAGTTAATACGAAAAGTTGAAAACATCAGCTACTGGGCACGGCTGAACAAGACATACACAAACCATTGTGTACTGGCAACAATGGTCTCACCCGAAGGCAGCTGGTGTGTCCGACAACACGATCATACGGACTAGCAGGCACCGCAATTCACAATCACCACTGGCATACAACAACCCAGCCGAGGCACCGGGAGTGCCAACAGCCATGCTGCTCGGATAGTCACATTACACCCGCCAGCCTAAGAAGTAAGAACTGCTTTGCCTACCTTCACAAACGCCAGGGAGGTCGACAATGCCACGGCGTGTTAGGCAGAAGAGGGCCAAGCAAAACAACTGGAAAGTCCTCATCTGCTTGCACGTCCCGTTCCCTTGGACAGGCTCACTCCCGCTGGAGTTAATCGTGCTGTTGTTCTGCTGACCGTGGACAAGCACATTGCTGTACGTAAGCTCAACCGGTCGAAAACGGCCCGGTGTGTGAAAGGCGAAAGATCGCGCAAAGATAAGCCCTTCGCAGTTGTATGAGGATGGTCGAAAGCGTTTCTGTAGAGTTTGCAACAAGGTAAGAGATCACGTTCGAAAGTCGACTGTTCAAGACCACTTGGCCTGCAAGAGTCACACGCTGAAACGACAGCAGCAGTCAGAATGTGAAGATGTGAACCCCGCAAAGCGCCAGCGCACTGCAACCAGTACAATGGGCGCTGCTACCGTGTCGAAGGAGGCGAAACTCTCACGGGTCAAATAATGGGTCAAGACGCTGACTGCTGCAAACATCCCTCTGTCAAAGTCTGATCATCTGAAGATCCAGGAGTTCCTGAACAGTAGAGTGAAGAATGACGGGGCTCTACCTGGTGGAATACAGCTGCAAGATCACTATTTACCGGTTTTGTTTGACGAACATGTGGAGAGCCGGAACGCCACAATCCCTGGTATAGATTTGTGTGTTATACTGGACGAGATGAGCGACGATGTTGGACGATACGTGCTCAACATACTTGCAAGCACATCGACTGTCAGCAGCCATGGCTGTCTGGATGCATACCTATTGAATGTTGTGTTTCTGGAGAAAACCAACAATGCCATTGTGTCCCAGGCTGTGCGGGTCAAGACCCTAACAGTAACGTCTTATGGAGTTGCCTTTGAGAATGTCACGACTCATTGCACTTGATACAGATAATGCAGCATATAAATAAAGGGCTTCTACGGATGTACTGTCATTACTGTTCCCCAACTCAGTCCACGTGATATGTCTCGCACACATCCTCAACTTGATCGGAGACAGCTTCCATCATCCATTTGAGGAAGTGAACAACTGTGTGCGTCGGTTCAATAAGACATTTAACCTAGCTGGTGGCAGAAAGGCTCGTTGCTTGGCGCATCTCAAGTCTTACGTACTGGGATTGCCAGAGCCGGAATCGGGCAAGAAGCCAACGGTGACAATGGCACCAAATCCCATCGCAACTCGGTGGGGAGGTTGGTACGACTGTGTCTGCTACCATATTGTATTCGTGGATGCTTATCCTGCCTTCATCAAAGAAGATATGAGGGTGTCTTCACAGCCACGAGCATCTGTGAAAGAGCTTTCCACCAGCATGGCCAACGAAAAGCTCCGGCACAGGCTCCAGCTGCAAATGGATTTCATCTCCGATAACTGCAAGCCTCTGGTGCAGCTGAACGATCGATTCCAAAGCCGCAGGCCCTGTACCTTGCTGGCATATGATATACTCCAGCCACTCAGCCGTGACTGCCAAGCCAACGAGTTTCTGACCGTGGCAGACTGCTCCTGGCCTGTATGGCAGTGTCCTACTGGACGAGGATGAGAAAGAGGTTATGCTAGCCTCGTTCAAGGCAGCTTTCTCCACAGCTTCGGAGAAACTGAAGAAGTAGTTTTCAACGAATGGACAGCCTGCAGCCGAATTCTTGAAGGCAGTACGGATCTACAACCCCTAGAAGGTTGTTATTATGCCATGGAACATGGAGACATACTCTGCCATTCCGGGATTTGATGAGGTATCTCTAGCTGAATTCAAGCAGTACTGCGATGAACTGGCCCCAGATGCTGTACTTTCATCAGCAGCAGCTGAGGAGGCAACAGGGAACATCGGTGTTTTCTGGAGTTTGGTTGCTCAGGAAGTGCCTGCTCTTGCTCATCTAGCTCAGCGCTACATGCGTGCCGTCAACAATTCCGCAGATGCTGAGCGCAGCTTCTCGCTATACAATCTAGTTTGCACCGACCGTCGCAGGGCATTGTCAAAGGTAACACTGAAAGCACTAGTGATGCTTTACCACAACTTGGGTGTGGAGTGTGGTGCCTTTGAGAAATGAGCTTCATTGTTCTTGCTGCATTGAGCACCGGCTCTTATACAACATCTCGCTTGAACGCACTCTATTGATGTTGTTTCTGTACTCTACTACAATATCAAATATTTACATGAAATACTTAACACTATCACTCATCGCTTCTCACAGCCAATTATATTAACACTTCAGGTTCTTCAACACAGGCTCGGAGCCAGCTCCTGAGGGGTGGTACGGCCCCAGGTCGGCTACAGGACTGATTATTCTCCCATGTCCTATTTCAAAATCCTGGGAGGACACATTTCTAGCTTTATGCTTCATATCTGTTTTGTTTCAGCTACATATTCCTGCAATCACTGAACCGCCCATGAACGCTAGAATTAGTAAAAACTGGTACGGCCATGGCCGCATCAGCCTTACCAGTAGCGCCGGCCCTGTACTATCACTCATCGCTTCTGACAGCCAACTATAAAATAATAATCTAACTATTAAATGTTTTAAAAAAAAGAAGAAACACATGAGAACGAGTTATGCAGCAACTATCCACGAACGTTCTCATGTGTTTCTTCTCTTTTTTTACATTTTATTATTGGCTCAGTATCGGAGTTTTAACTATTAAATACGAGTAGTATGATATTTATGCAAGTGACTCCCCATTTCTTTCTTCAATTTCCGATATTTACTCCAGGCTTCAAGCTTATATAACGATGCCGCAGATTTTTCACCGCACCGCGGAAAATGCCGCAGATTTGTCGTTATGCCGCGGAAAGCGCCGCAGAATAACGTTTTTCTCCCCGCGGATTGTCCCGCAGAATTTCCATGGGGACAGGAGAAGATTCTTTTTGGAGAATGATCATTCCACCTCGCATGCTGCAATAAGCATTCTCATTCTGGAATCAAAAAATTAATGATAATGGTTGCCACGAGCCAAACAATGTAGCAACAGGTTCAAGTGCCTCAAATCATGCACTCAGAAGTATGTTGACTCTCCCAAGAAAACTAGAGCCGAGTAAAAGAGAAGAGAGCTGCCGTTCCACAAATAAATCATGGAATTGTTATATCAAGTGATTCCTAGTTGATCCTGGCGCGTTTGTTTGGTCAGGTGATTCTTACCCATTCCCATTCCAGAATGGTTGTCATTTTAGTTCAGACTACCGTGAATCCCGTCAAACCGTGAATGTCGATAAACCGTGAAGGACATTCACACAACCGATAAACTAACGTTACCGGCACGCAAGTTTTGCAGCTCTCACCGCGGCACTGAGAAGAGATTTTCCCTTTCTCCCCAGCCTGAGCACTCTTTTTACGGCCGGAAACGTTTTACTGCCACGGCAGTAAAAGTGTTCCGCCCGTAGCGTGCCAGTAACGTCACGTGATCAAACCACCTTGGAAACTTTCCCATTCCGTTACTTTTTATCGGTAGTCTGAACGCGCCCTTACTACAAGTAGTACATTCTGAAAATGCCCAATCAAACGCAACCTGAGTGTGTTTCGAACTACTGTAAGACATGTTATTATAACGAGTCGCAAATTAAACGATTATCCAAAATTCATAGGTTAACGAGGCGATATGACAACGATCGTGCAGTATTCCAGCATATCCACACACAACATATATGAAGCATTACAGCCTCAACGAATCTTATTATAACGAAGAAATGTCATCCGTTGAAACGTTAGATTTACTTCCTCGTTATATGCATGTCTTACAGTACTAAAGTTCACCGTTCAAACATTCCACTTGACTTCCACAGCAGGTTTGGTGCAGACAAATCAGTACACTCAAACACCTCTTATCCGGACGCCTCAAACACCTCTTATCCGGACGCCTCAGATACGGGCACGTCTCTCTACCGGGCACCTTCAGCTTGAGTTCCTATAGCACAAATGCTTAGAATTTGGGGGTTTTGAACGTTTCTTCCGAATTTGGAAGTGCTTATTTTTCACTGCCAACCTATGTAATCCACACATTTTTATCAATAGACACCCTTAGCAAACAACGTTATGTTGTAACGGTATTATCGTAAGGGGGAAAATACCGTGATTTGGGCTCGACCTTTAGCAAGATGCACACTATTTTTAGTACGCTGTTGCCACGAGAATAGCATTTACGCGAACGCGCGCGGTACAACCATTTATGTCACCATATACGCGATACAAGGTGAAATTCGTACGGACTATGCAATATTTGGCCAAAAAACGTACCGTTGGTCACAACGATAAATCAGCCCCCATAACGTTTTACGCTGCAGCTTCAACGCTATTTGGGTGATCTAGGTACGAGTACCGTAAAATATAGTGTTTATACCGATGTTTGCTAAGGGTGTCTAATGGGTTCCTTTTGTATCCTGAACATGTGCAATACGTTCCAAATAAACTTCTTCAAAAAATGATGTGATACATGGTGTAGAGGAGTTATCCGGAGATATGGGCAAATCTGAGATACGGGCAGTGCCCTGATAAGAGACGTCCGAGTGTACTTTCCAATCAGCTTCACGTGATGTGGAGAAGCTTACCTTGATTCCTGTCACTCGCACAACCATAGCAGATCGTCATATAGCCCATGTACACTGCAGCTCAGCCAGCACTGCTGAAAACGCCGACACTTCACCGCTTGTCAACTCCCGCAATTATCATACATCGTTGGCTTGCTTCGCCAGGCAGGGAAAAACAAACTTCTGAACTTCGTTACATTTGAATGATTTTCATTTTGTTTGACTGTTTCATTATTATTCTTGTATTTCAATTTTTGTTTTTGCTGCGAGCTAGCGTACTAGTACTAGTACATGTCATCATCACCAGGGAGTCGTAAAATACCGGTATTTTACGACTCCCCGGTCAACACCTGAAACCAGGAGTCCTTTATTCACCGTTTTCAGCCTGGGCAATATTCATGAAGAGTGTGAAAAGTACACCCCATACTCCCCCATGCATACTCTTGTGTGTATGTACAGCAGTAAAAATCCTTGGAACTGATTCAACTCTTGCTGGTTCTAGCAAAACACCACCATGCACCCCATTTGGTAAAAACACCAGGCACAGCAAGGTGCCAATCAAGCATGCAATTATTGCGCAAGGAGACTGTCACCAACAACCCATGCAGTCAGCATGAGGACAGAAGTGGGAGTTAAAAGCTTGTGTTTTTCGAATAACAAATTTGATGCTCTGAAACTAGTATCCGAATCCTGCGGATACAATGAATTTGAAAATTGGCTAAAACATAGATAAGACTTAAAAAAAAGACAAACATTTAGAAGCACTTGCGGTGGACAATGCTGGGGCCGGACTCGTCGTACTCCTGCTTGGAGATCCACATCTGCTGGAAGGTGGAGAGGGAAGACAGGATGGAGCCTCCGATCCATACGGAGTACTTGCGCTCTGGTGGGGCAATGATCTTGATCTTCATGGTTGGTGGGGCAAGGTTGGTGATCTCCTTCTGCATACGGTCGGCAATACCTGGGTACATGGTGGTACCACCGGACAGGACAACGTTAGCGTACAGGTCCTTACGGATGTCGACGTCGCACTTCATGATGGAGTTGTAGGTGGTCTCATGGACTCCAGACTGCTCCATACCGAGGAAGGATGGCTGGAAGAGAGCCTCGGGGCAGCGGAATCGCTCGTTGCCAATGGTGATAACCTGACCGTCGGGAAGCTCGTAGCTCTTCTCCAGGGAGGAGCTCTGGGCAGAGGTGGCCATCTCCTGCTCGAAGTCGAGGGCAACATAGCAGAGCTTCTCCTTGATGTCACGGACGATTTCACGCTCAGCAGTGGTGGTGAAAGAGTAACCACGCTCGGTGAGGATCTTCATGAGGTAGTCGGTCAAGTCACGGCCAGCCAAGTCGAGACGGAGGATGGCGTGGGGCAGAGCGTATCCCTCATAGATCGGGACGGTGTGGGACACACCATCACCAGAGTCCAAGACGATACCGGTGGTACGTCCGGAGGCGTACAGGGAGAGCACAGCCTGGATGGCGACGTACATGGCGGGGGTGTTGAAGGTCTCGAACATGATCTACACAAGAAACAGAAACAAGCAAAGAAATTGGTAAGGATATGTTCAGGTGACATGCGAGTAACACTAGAGAACCGGCAATACACACCATTCTGACAGATAATCCACAAATACGCACCTTACAAAACACAGTAAACACACCTGAGACATAATGAAGCATGCAACAATACAAACAAATTGTGAGAAGAGAAGTGAGTGCACAACCCATCTACAAGTACAAGTAAATTATAAAAAGGCATACCTGGGTCATCTTCTCACGGTTAGCCTTGGGGTTGAGGGGAGCCTCGGTCAGGAGGACGGGGTGCTCCTCGGGGGCAACACGCAACTCATTGTAGAAAGTGTGATGCCAGATCTGCAGACACGCAATAAACATGGAAACACACAAAATTAATAACTAACAACCAAACCCAGAAATCTTACCAAGCACTGCCTACACATTGGAAGTTTTGCCACAGTGAACGCGAAGCATCATGTGAGGATAGCTTCGAAAGGCAGGGAATACCAGCAAATGCATGTTCTACGTGTAACTGACCATAACAACAACACATATTCCGTAATGACAAAATAATTGACAGGAGAGAAATTTAGACACAAGAAAATCCTCACCTTCTCCATATCATCCCAGTTGGTGACGATACCGTGCTCAATGGGGTACTTGAGGGTCAGGATACCTCTCTTGGACTGAGCCTCGTCTCCGACGTAGCTGTCCTTCTGGCCCATACCGACCATCACACCCTGGTGGCGGGGACGACCGACGATGGAGGGGAAGACGGCACGGGGTGCGTCATCACCGGCGAAACCGGCTTTGCACATACCGGAGCCATTGTCTACGACAAGAGCGGCAACGTCGTCGTCACACATTTTGATAAGTTGAAACGAAGAAGAGAAGAAAAACAAGTAAAATCGAGATGGAAATGTCGAGGAATGATCTGGACTGGACTCCGACACCTCTTCTTGTAGTTTGTGGGCCACGTCAGTGGTAGCATATCCAGGCCAGGTCCAAGAAGGATTTTGATTTCCGAGAATGTACAATTTAGTTGTACGCATTCAGTGTAGCGTCACCTCGTTTCCGAGAATCGCATGCCAGATTTGGTGTTCCACAGCACAGAACAGTACCGTAGTAGACTACTACAGTGCATGGAACATGTTGGTGTAGTCTACAAGACTTTCGTACCGGGTCCGTAGTGGTGGTGACATTGTTTCGCGTATCGCGTACCGCGCGCGGGCCCAAGCGCCAGCCCGACCCCCGGGGGCCCCGGCCCCGCGCGCAGCTACTGCAAGTCTGCATGCATGCCACAAATGTAAACACAGAGGGACTACAGTATTTTCATTTTTCATTTTATTAGTTGTTTGTCTGTTTGTTTGTTATGATTTCTTGGTTTAGTCAGTCATTCAGTTTTTTATTTTTCACGGAGAAGGCGGAGAGCCCGAACGTGCCGGCACTTGTACAAAAGATAAGGAAAAACCCCAAAACAAAAACAAACACACAGATCACGCCATAGCAGAGGGCCTGGCACATGCACATGGAACCAGTGCAGTCACTGCAGTCTCGTACCGAACACAAATATGGGCTTTGCAGAGTCAATGCTGCGCTGCATGATTTTTGGCTGCGGTATGTATACTAGTGCAGTATACGGTGGATCGTTTGCATTGTTGTCAGACTGAGAGAGTTGTACAGTCATGTAGTTGTTACAGGTCGTCCCTCGTTAATACATAATCTCTGGGACTTGACAAATGTTATGTATTAACGGGGTTTATGTACTAAACGAAAGTGTACATAACTTGCTTGTATACCAGAATTTTTCACTTTTTTCAACTTTTCTGAGTGTTTCTTGCTACTATACCATGACTAGGCAGCGAGATATTCTTGATTCCCTCGATATAACATAAAAATTATGTTATAACGGTCACATTTAGCGAAGATTCTACAGTTGACATGGTACATGCCCAGCCGCACCTGTACAGTCACTCGGAAAAAAAACAGAGCTTTGTCGGTTTGTGATGTGCGCTCTGATTTCTATGCTAATTGCATCCACAAGTAGAAACTAGAACACGATGTGCCTCCACTGGAAGGCCAAAAGACCAGTAAATTATGTACTATTGAGGTAGGTGACATGCGGGTATGGAGAAATGTTATGTACTAACGGGGTTTATGTACTAACGGATTATGTACTAACCGACAAAATTTGTATGGAAGTGACCACGTTTCGTCCGGGACTTGAGATTTCTTATGTACTAACGGGGTTTATGTACTAACCGGACTCGTATTAACGGGGGACGACCTGTACTAGTTTCTGCAATCAGTACGATTGCTTGACTTTTGTCGAACAACTCCCGATTTCAGTTCAGTTCGTCGTTGTCACAATGCATTCAGCAAGAGAGTTGAAGAGTGGTCTAGTACGAGCCGTACATTGCAGTCTACTCTTTATGTCTGGTAGTTGAAAGGAGATGTGAATCTTCACGGAAAGATTTTCAGAAACCCATGATCATGTAAGCATGTCGCTTTCACGAAGATCTTGTTGGCTGCATTTTGATCAGCATCCATGATCTGGCGGTAACGATGGAATACCTAGTCTCTTTGGATCTTCCTTGACCTCTGCAAGGTTGTTACACACAGTCAGACTGCAGTGGAAGACTTTATGGTACACTGTATACCGGTATACTCGTATAGACTAGTGCACCAGTGAAAGACAATCGGTCAATGATACAGCACTGTTGACTACTGACTACTGAATGCTATGTGGCACACGCCAGGCTTGACCATGTTGACGCACCCACTCTATCTCACATCACTCTGAGTGCTAGCTATCTGCTTCTGGTAAGCTCTAAAACTGCATGATTGTATTAGTTATCATACGCATTCCCCCCGGCAGCGTCAACCGAGCAGTACTGCTTGATCCACACATTCGCTTATGCTGGACATTGAAACAGAGCAGATGTAGATATCTCCTACATGTAGAGAATGGGGCTCTATAAAACCAATGATCAAAGTTAATACTTCAGCATCAACATGAATGGAGCGTCATTACATGTAACCACAAAATAATGAATTACCCAATCTCATCACATGTGTGTAGTATTGTGCTGGAGGAGCATGATGCTAGAAAGTATGTTCACAAGGACAAGGTATTGCCACTTTGCTGCAATCACATGCAGATCTGTTTATTGATATCCGAATGCTGCTGTACTCCTGTCAGAATGGCTTCCGCCTGTACATGTATATTACTACTGTCATGTAACACACTGCACATGGCCACGGTTTTGCACATGAGCACCCTCCTCCGAAATAGAACACACATGATAGTAAAAAGAGCAAGAGTGAATTTGAAGTTTCTCCCAATCCGATAACGAAGACCGTAATTATTATCCTGAAAAGTAGCATGTGTCAACCACCCCTCAGAATCTGATTGTAGTCTGTTGTAGAACATCCCTAAGTATACACGTACTGAAGCAACACAATGCATGACGATACAGTCGTCCCTCTCTAATCCAGCACTTTATGAACCAGCACCCTCTATAGACCAGCATAATTTTCAGCAACCAAAATGTCCTCTTCGTGCACATTTCAGCAGACAATCAGATTTTGTAATCCAGCACCCTCCCTAATCCAGCACAATTTCCGTAGCACAAATGGTGCCGGATTATAAAGGGACCTCTGTAATAGCATTTCACAAGGTGAACCGTGAAGGACACATGCAAGATTAGATGACCACATACAGCACTTAATAGCTTACATGTATGCAAGGTAGGCATTGGCGGATAATGCTCGAAAAGCAGTGAAATTGGCAGAACCATACAAACCTTATGGCGGGCAATTCCTTGGATTCTGCTCCATTTCTTTATCCACATACCAAACATGCATGAAACTTACCAGAAAAAGTACCGAATTCTGCCAATTTTTCTGCCGGCATTATCCGCATATGCATAATGCAAGGACAGTGAAAGAGTTCGGTATGCAACACCCTGTCTGCAAAAATCATGCTACATGTACATGTATATTAATCACCTGTATAGAACTATTTTGATATTGATGAACTGCACCGTATTATCATGATTGTGCAGCAGTCATTTACCCATGGACACACTCACTGATGTCTCACAAGACAAATAGGATGACAACACACTATTGCAGGATCCAAGGATGACATGGTGAAGTAGATCACAGCAAGAAAATGATCAACAACAGAGCCAGCCAATAGAAGAAGTATGTGACCAGGTACATATACAAGGTTGAATATAGAATGCTTGCCTGATGTATGCAATCATCATGTCAGGTCATGTTCTGTCAAATGCGAAAATCAGTAGTCGGATTTGGTGTTGACAGAAGAAGCACTACACCGGAGTATGGCAGTATGCATATGCGCACATGTACTCATACGCATATGCATACATGCACATACACATACATGCACAGGGGTATGCATATGCATGCATATACATGCACATGCACTCACATGCACACACACACACACACACACACACACACACACACACTCACACTCACATGCGTACCATTGCCTTTGGGTTATCCATATACAGCACTGCCAAACCGTCCGATTTTTCGGACAGTGTCCGATTTTTGAAGACTCTTCCGAAAACCGGTCCGAAAAAGGAAAAGTCCGAAAAGCAGCCAAAATGTCAGGGATCAGTTATTCTCAATGAAGAAATCCTGTATTTTTACTTTTCAGCGCAACTAAAGGCACAAATCAATGTACATGAGCGTATAAAAAGGCTAGCGCTAAAGTAAAATGCCTGGATGGCACAGTGCATTACAAAATGCATGGCAACTTAGGGGTGCCATATCGGTTACTAAGGCAACAAAGCGAATTTTCATGGTATTTTGAGCGATATTTTGAATTCTCTGGAAAAAAAATTCTGAGGAGAAAAATTCGCACCATGTGGCCAGCCTTGGCGGTGAAGGGTGTCCGATTTTGGGCGAAAAATACTTGGCAGCACTGCATATACCATAAAGTTTTGTATAAAAGCCGCGGCTTCTATGATTTTCTTGGTGAAATTTTGCAGGCTTCTATATGAGACAGGTATTTCTATGTATGTCAACACTAAAACCAGGCAATTTGTGTGATTTGATGGGCCCAAAATTGCGGCTTCTATTCGAGGGCGGCTTCTTTTCAAGTGCGGCTTTTATACAAGACTTTACGGTACACTACTTCGTACTTTACGGTACTCAAAAATAAAATAATATCCCATATGCATGCTCATCATTGCAATATTCTTATTATGATGCCATGGGCCGCACGATATTGACATATTCTTCATGGCAGGCGTACGGCACGTGAGAGTATCTTGAGCTGCGGCCTGCCCGATGTCCGTGAGCCAGCAATCCCTGTGCACTGCATTGTGACATAGCTAACAGAACAGACATTGCGGAGTGCAGCCTGCCATGGTGTGAATCTGTCGGGCACAGAAGGGCAGAATAAACACGATTTCTGAATGCACTAAACATGGGGCAGAATGTAAATGCCGGGCTAATGTCGATTTGTCCAGCTTTTCAATACACTCTTATGATCCATGGACGAAATTTACAACCGGACGAACTCCCTTTCTTTGGAGTCGGACCAAATTATTGACCGATGGAATTTTCTGCCTGTACAGTAGCTGGAGAGCGTTGGCCATGCACAAGGGAGTGACAAGATGCATTCCCTCCTGTTCCGTTTATCCATATATCGGTAGCCGTTCACGCGGCGACACATACATACCCGCTCATCTACAGATGCGGCTCACCAACGTTCCCACTCACCCAAATGTTCCGTTCGTCCCCGTGTCCTGCCCACAAATGTACTCCACTGGCCCATAATATCTTACTAAATCATATTCCCCACTCACCCATATACCTCACTTAATCATATTCCCCACTCACCCATGTCCATAATTTATTATGCCCCACTCACCCACACACACTATTCACCTATGTACCTCGCTCGTCATGTACCCCGACCATGAATGTACAGTCAACTTCGCTAATAACGACTGCGGATATAACGACAATTCGCGAATAACGACAGCATTTCCATGCCCAGAGCAAAGTCCCTTCCAACTGTAATACATATAATGAGACTTCGTGTATAACGACACTTCACGAATAAGGACACTTTTTTGATGCCCCGCCGAGTGTCGTTATAAGCGAAGTTGACTGTACCCAGCTCAAGCACGCATCTCGTTTGGCCATGCACCCCCGTCCAATGCATGTTATTAGCTCACTGCACAGTGTACATCATGTAGTTCAGACATAATCTGATACACACAAGACACGTTAGTGATGAATGCATCTCCATTTGATTCTGAACATACCGTGCAAGCAATCACAAGTCACACCAAGAATACACCCCGTCCCAGAGTGTGCAATGCGTGATCCAGCTCTGCACAGGGTCTTGGTCGAGCGTAATCGGATCTTTGCACCATAATACGGTACACATCTGAGGGAAATCCGGGGACTCTCGGATCAAAAAATAACGGTACCCCCGGGACCGGCCTTGCGCTGGTGTGGAGTGTACGTATGACATCAGAAGATCCAACTACATGTACTACAAGTACGCTCGACCAAGACCCTATGCAGAGCTGGATCAGGCGTTGCACACTCTGGGGGGGGGTTATGTTACTTATGTACTCTTGGTCACACTGATGCCATAATCATAATACGAATGTTGCAAAGCATGCGTCCAAGGAGCATTGTATCGTAAAAATGACGTCCACGTGAAATTCTGTCATGATAGCACTCCATGCAGGAGTTTCCCATCTGTGGGGGTTCTCTTACTAAGTCTGATGAATGAATTCTGTACAATCTTCCCGTGCATTAGGCCATCATTTTTTATATCTATGTTTCGCATCAGTTCAACTTCCAGAATCATATGCGAGAGGTGGAAAAAATAAAAAGTTGCCAAATAATAAGAAAGGCTCATCAGAGGTGTATGCACGGTACATAGCACAATAGCTCGTGCATGGTGAACATTCGAAAGAAAAATCGTACATCGAAGGACAACATCTGGGTTATCAGCATGAGTAAATATTCACTTTGGACAGAGGAGGCAACCGTTGGTGCCTATGCTTCGCTGGATTATTGTACTCAGACTTCAGCAGCGGTGCAAAGACCTCCGGAACGACGCATCCTCTCAGCTTCAGGCGACCAATGCTGTCTGGTGTTAGCTCATAGAATATTGCTCCCAGATGCCGAACAAACGATTTACCAACGGTGGCCTAGAGGCCATTTCTGAATCTCAGCTTCGCCGTATGCAACCAGTCCACACTGATGACTCGCACGATCGTACACTCACCGTGCATGTAAGATTTTTTTGATTTTTTTCCGAAAAACTTCAAAACGTATGCGTGCGGACGACGCGAAACATAGCTATAAAAAATGATGGCCTTAGATTAATAAAAAAAATGCAACGTGTCCTGGCTACATAAGATTATATTATAATTTTGGGACGTGGTCAACTCAGTTTGAATACTAGTGTGTGCATTGTGCAAGTGTTTACAATGATCAGCCCACCGAGGACAGACATTTGTATATGTCGCCATAATTATTTGCTTAGCGATATAAAAGCACAACAAAGTAAGGTCCGCACAAATGCAGATCCATCCAATAAATGTCCGAGCATGAGACAGTGTAAAGTTGACTGATCCCGGGGCCAATACTTCCACGGGACGGCATCTTGACTCGGCCAGGGATGAAACCGCATTACGAAGCCCTCTGCGTATTCTTCTTTCGTACGGGGTCTGTGTCAGATCCGGCTGAAACTAGATTGAGCACCACTGAATTCTCACTACCCACTGCCTGATCATGAATAGAAGGCTCACTGGGTGCGTTCGATTACTGCCACGATTCATGACTGGAATCTCGTCGTTCGTTTTCATGTCATGAGCCCCGGAATCGGTTCGGAATCCATTCACCCTATTCACATGAGGCGGTGTGGCAGGGGCGATTCACAAATGGGTTCAACATCATCGATTCATGGGCATAATCGAACACACTCAGTGTATAGCCCGAGGCAGTCTCACACGACACAAGAGCCTGCGCTCCAAAGCTGACAGCTTGATGTTTTAATCACAGACCCTACACTGTAGTGCAACAGTATCTCACTGAGTGCGTTCGATTACGCACTTGGATCGATTCATGAATCGATTCAAGGGCATTCAAGTCGTTCGATTTTCATGTCATGAGCCCTGGAATCGATTCGGAATCCATTCACCCTATTCGCATTGGGTGATGTGGAATAGCGCGAATCGATTCATGAATGGATTCATGAATCAATTCGCGGGCATAATCGAACGCACTCACTAGCTAGCGCTGGTGACTGATTTCCCAGTGTGCAAGTACAAAGGGATGAGCTGAACATCAAGGCCAACAATACAGCATGGAAGATTCCAGTACCGAAGCTGTTGTTTGCATCAGGAGTGCTTAATATATCTACAGTCCATTTCAAAACTATAGACGCGTACCTAGGCAAAAACCGTTATACCAGCATCTATACCACATAAAATCTGTGATTACTTTGTGCATAAATTTTTCAAAATTGGGCGTCTGTTATCCAATCGTTTAGAAACTATATGAGAGTAATCGTGGAGCGGTCCTGAGCAATATTCCGAAAACTATTCTCAAAAGGTTCCAGCCAAATTTGAAATATTTCAAAAACTCTACGCGTCTATAGTTTTGAAATGGACTGTAGCGAGTACTCACAAGACACGGATGGCTTTCGCAGTCGGCTTTAAACCTTCATTTCCATCACCTTGGCTTGGGTGTTGTCCTTTGCCAAGTTTGATGAATATTTTGTGGAGTTGTGCAGCTACGGGAGCAGCCCTGAAGAAAAAATAATGACATTGAAATCCATGCACAAGATTTGGTCAAAAATGTTCTCCGAGCGGCTCCGAATGGCTTTCGGGATCATCCGGGAGGAAAAAAATATGGAACGCTTCACGAATTTGCGTGTCATCCTTGCGCAGGGGCCATGCTAATCTTCTCTGTATCGTTCCAATTTTAGTATATGTAACACCGAAGTGATACATTACAACTGTCACTAGGTATGCTATTTATACCTCGGTCAATTCCACCAGTGTCTATCATCATCAAAATTGAGTTTGTGAACCAAAAAGGTGATTTGAACGCCTGATAAAATGTTACAGCTAACTTTTGAATCAGGATCAATATTCAATCTCGGCGGCATGTCGGCAGGGGTGCGTTGCCGTGGCAACACTTTTATGTTCAGCGTACACATAACCACACATGGCTAAAGAATGCAGGCATGTGTTTGTTTGTGCATTAACACACATGTGTGGCCCATTATGTTCCGCTATCTCGGCATACTAGGTTCCTGAGGTACTTATAGTAAAACACGGGTACACGGGTGCGGTCAGAGTTGTCTTTTTATTATAATGCAGTAATCGAATTTGGGTAGCATTGTCAAATCTGTACCTCTGAGCATCCTGCTTCCCATAATGTTGCGCCCCGCACGGGTTCGAGCCTCCCTTGTGCACAACTTTTTTTCTTCGTTTCTATGTTGTTTTTGACTAACATCTCCTATCTTCGAAGGGAAATGAGACATTGCAGCAGGAATGCATCGAAATACTCCCTACTATATTATATTTTTCCTACTTTACAAGGGTATAATCTGATGTTGAAACCGCATAACAGATGCACTCATTTCAGATGCACTCGTTTCAGCTGCCCTCGTTTCAGATGCACTCGTTTCAGATGCACTCGTTTCAGATGTACTCGTTTCAGATGCGTTTCAGATGCGCTCCACAAACAGATCTTGCCGGGAGCAGTAGGCAATTGTGTGCGTCGAATGACTTCCCCTATCCATGCTGGTCGTGGTGGGAACCAGTCATCCGTAAGTAGTGTATCCAGCAATGGATAACGTCGTGGCCCTGATCCTACCCAGAGTGGTCCAAGTCTGAAGCTGGCCCAAAAAGCCGGCCTAAATGCCAAGTCCTGCAGAGAGTCTCTTAGGCACGAACAACGAATCCACGTGGAGAGCAGGAGTGAGTAAACCACTACATGGCGAGTGTCACGTGAGTGATAATATTGACGACAGCTCACTAGTACTGCCTGTACCGCATGTACTGCAGCCTCTCCACTCGCTCCGAGGGGAATTTTGAGGAGAGATGAAGATTGTACTTGCGGGTCTCCTCGCTGCCCTGAAAACCGCATCACCAAGCTAAAGAGAGAGATATCCCAACTGCAAAACAAGAGCGAGAATAAATGCAAGGCAGCAAGTGATAAGGCCAAGTCTGATGTAGACAATGGAGGGAAATCCGCTATTGTCGTCAATCTTAGGCGCCAGGTTAACGGTTTCTCTGCCAAACTGAGTGACATCAGGGTGGATATCTTGCCCAATAAGGGTGACCTTGCTTCATTGGTTCGCGAAACGACCTCTTCGCTCTTCGCGCACACAGCAAGTACATGTCATGTGTGATGTCATGGCGGAAGAAGTGGCGAAGTGCGACCACAGCAACAACGCTATTCTCCATGGCCTGGTGGAGGCTGACGGTGAGCAGCTTCAATCCATAGTCCAGAATCTAGTTCCTGGTCTCAGTGCTGGTGATGTTCTCCCGGTGCAGAGTGTGTTGCACCACGGAAGCGAAGTGCGGCTCATGTGTATTGCCAGCACTGGGAATTCCCCTACTGGCTCAAGACTGGTTTTAAAGTAAAGCTCACGGAGAAGGGAAAGAGAGTGTTGATCAACAGCAGACGTACTCCTAAATATGGCAGACGTGATGTGTTCAAACATCACAAGAGCAGGCCAGACAACGTGAGGTGCTTCCACAGTTCAAGGCCCTCCGAGAAAAGAATTTTGCATGCACCCTACCTCAGGACGTGATCCTAAGCAAGGGCTGTCCTGTGATCTGCGATGAAATCGCTCGCATTCTATCCTCTTCGCCGCACTAGGGTGCGCATGGGAACCCTTCATCAGTTGCTGTAACATGTCCTATACCAGATCTAGAGTGGCTGCCACACACATAAAAGACAATACACCACATGGGACTAGTTTCTGCTTAGAGTTTCTCAGTAATGCTTTTTATGGCAGTCTGTAGGCAGCTGATGATCCCGAGTGGTGTCTTGTCTTCTAGGCCGTGCACGGGTAGTCAAGCACCCGCGTTACCCGCAGATCTTACAGTCAATCGGGTAAGGAATATCCACAAAACATACATACGAGATCGGCTACCAAGCACAGTGCTTCTACCGTGATTTCGGCTCTACAACTTCAGTGCTGGCAACTGAAATCCGACCCCCTGAGCGGTGCGCTCACATCGCAAAGAATGTGAACCCACCGCTCCGGGGGTCGGATTTCAGTTGCCAGCACTGTAGTTTTCCGATCGATTTTTGAAGATCTTTGGCTGGTTGGACAGCTCCTGGAGAGAGGACTAGAATAGCTGCAGCTCACCATGCGGGTATGCTTTGCTTTTCCTACAGACTTACAGTGTGAAGGATACAATGAAAACCCGTGGTGTTTCCATAGTAACAGTAGCCGATAAGGTGCTCGTGCCACATTCCCCAAGTCCCGGATACCTGACTAAGAAGGCGCTACTCGACAAAGCTCTGTCTCTATGTACACATGCTGGCTACCACACGTATGTTGTGGTGCTGCACTCTTCTCTTGGATCAAGTCTTGATTTCAAAATATAATAGGGAGGTTTAGTTCCCACGTAACGAAAATGCGTACGTGGGTGATACACGTAAAGTGGATGAAGGGCACCCACGTTGCAATGTTGTGTTTAGTCACACGGAACAAACAAAAGCATGAAGCGAAAGGCCCAAACCTGGTCAAAGACGAAGCTACCCGGGCCTAAGAAGCTCATCGAATATTTTGATTTCGTGCTTCGGAAACTTCTTCAGCTGAGCACTTTTACAGCTCGCACAATGCGCTCCATTCTGATTTTCACCCACGTTCTGGCGGAACGTGGGCGAGCCTCCATACACGGTATGTCGTGAATCAGAAAACGTCTGTACGTGGGTCACTGAGTGTCACGTGGTGCACACACGTAAAGTACCCACGGATTACGTGGGACTAAACCTCCCTAATATGTGTTGAGTGATCACTGTGAACCTCTATAGTGAAACGGCCAGGTGCCAGGTGCCAGGTGCCAGGTGCCAGGTGCCAGGTGCCAGGTGCCAGGTGGTCATTATACACAATCATATTCTAGTGTACAGTCGTCCCTCTCTAATCCAGCACCCTCTCTAATCCAGCACCCTCGACAAACATGCGCGTGACAATTTTCAGTAGCCAAAATGTCCTCTTCATGCACATTGCAGCAGCAAATCCAATTTGTTAATCCAGCACCCTCCCTAATCCAGCACCCTCCCTAATCCAGCACCCTCCCTAATCCAGCAGATTTTCCGTTTCACAAACGGTGCCGGATTATAGAGGGACCACTGTATAAAGTTACATGGTGTGGACCCCAGCGTGATCGCCGTTTCCGATTGTTCTCTCCCAATGTGGTAAACCCCTTTATACCGGTAGTCGGCCGGCATTCAGGTCATCCAAATGCAGAGAAGTGTTTTAGTTTTAAAACAGGTGCTATTATACTGTAGAACGGCTGATGTTAGTGGGTAAAAAATCAGCGTTTTCGGAATCAGGACCAATTTGCAATGAAATATTTTAGCAATCCGAGTTTCAGAGATAAAATAGAAGATGATTAGTACTGTACTGTACATGCAGGATTTCGCTTGGCGTTGCGAAACGTTAGGGAAAACACTCCTTTCGCTAGAATCGCTAAAATATCACTGGCATTAAAATTGTAGAAAGGAAAGAAATATAGATACGAGTTGAGAGTAACTCTCCATCACTGCAACCAGATACTATATACAGTCAGAAAGTGCAACAACTAGGCACAAAACTGACAGAGTACTGAGACATTCGACGTCCTGACACCTAGTTGGAAGGCTGTCGGTAGGCTGTCGGTTAGCGCTACTGAGATGTGTTGAAGCTAGGTGTCAGGATGTCGAATGTACCAGTACTCTGTCAGTTTTGTGCCTAGTTGTTGCACTTTCTGACTGTAGTATCTGGTTGCAGTGATGGAGAGTTACTCTCAACTCGTATCTATATTTCTTTCCTTTCTACATTTATTATTGGCTCAACATCCGAGTTTCAAATTGCACACCTGATGAGCCGTCACGAACCATACGGCGAAACGTACGTCGTGTGAAACAACTTGTTTTGTAGTCAACTAGTCCATCACTATGTCATGCATGAGGAGTACTGTAGGAGTTTGGCTTTCAGCTTGTACAATTCGTTTTCGCAAAGCTTCCCCTTCTTTACTTATCCTTGATATTTATGACCCACCCAAGTTGGGTGGTGTGCTGCTTTGCTGCTTCGAATTGTAGTTAGACTGCTTTGTCAAATATCGTACTGGTCTCGTCATCGTCCAGTAACAATCAACATTCTTTTTTCCGTTGGGACTGTAGCTTGTGCTCATTTTCGTTGCGCTTGCCTTCCCCTCTTTGGTCTTACCATAACCTTGAACCTTCCAAGTTGGAAGGCTGTCGGTTAGCGCTACGGAGATGTGTTGAAGCTAGGTGTCAGGACGTCGAATGTCTCAGTACTCTGTCAGTTTTGTGCCTAGTTGTTGCACTTTCTGACTGTATAACATCTGGTTGCAGTGATGGAGAGTTACTCTCAACTCGTATCTATATTTCTTTCCTTTCTACATATATTATTGGCTCAACATCCGAGTTTCAAATGGCATTAAAATTAGCCGTTTTTAATACAGTACTTCATGCATTAGAACCTGTGTTGAAAGACCACCTGGCAATCAAGACTGGTGCAGTGGTGGCATTCTGTGCGCAATACCAGGTATGGGGTGGTCTGTAAATACAGGTTGTACTACAACACAGCATGCTTACTTCACTGACCTTGGTTGCTGGCTTCTGCAGGTCCTGGTATAGCTCAGAGAATCGATATGCACTGGCCATGGGTAGATCTACACAACGTTCCTGAAACTTGTGGCACAGAATATTGGTCATGAGTCGTCCATCCCACATGGAGACATCTGCTTGGCCTCGTGTGCCGTCGGGAGCTTGCAGAAAGGTACTGAGACACGACGGATAGAAGCTCTCTCCCCAAATCACTCCGATTCCGATTCTCAGAGACCATCGCGGTGTAAAGGAAATAGTATTGCCTTCTCCCCCTGGCCCGCATGCACCACATACCATAAACGTCACACATCACACCATACTCGCGCGTACACCTAGACCATATATGACATCAGACACTGGACTCCACAAGACAAGAACCAAATACAACGACATGCGTAAATCATAGTCGTACTACAAATTCGTAACAGCGGCATTGGTTTTGGATGAAACCAAGCTACAAGTAGGTCCAGGACTCATACAAATCCTCCTGGATGACACAAGTCAACTGTGCTACCACTGACATGTCTACGCCTACTGATGTTGGGTACACGCAAGAGTACAAAGGTCATGTACTCTCGATGTTCAGTGGCAGACCAGAAACGACCTTCTTGGGCGGATCTACATGTACTCCTTCTAGTTCTACCAAGAGTGGAGGTTTATCTACTCTTGGTTCTACGCTACACAGACACTTTCGTCTTATCTGGGCTCTCTCATTCTTTCCACAAAAAAATGTGGCACTGCATAGACGGAATATGTGACACGAGGAATAGCTGTCCCGAGTGATCACGGGGTCCTTTTGTTTGGGTGGACACCACTGAGGTTCAGGAGGTAGGCGAGTTGATTTCCTCGCCAAGTAATAGTTCTTCTCACAGTACAAGCTTGCCACCTGAGCTTGGCTCAAGTTGCCACCTACATGTAGATCTACCAGTAACTCGCGGCTCGATTCCTAACCTTGAAAGTTGAACGGAACTATTCGGAAATCGCATATCGGATTCTCCCTTGGCGACGCTGTTTAGCCCAAGGCAAAAAGCACTGCTTTGCGCTGCCAGTCCTACGGATAATGCTATCGAGCTCCAACTCCAAGCCCAGTGCACCTTCGTCTTCTACTCCTCTGCGCCTGCGGGGTCGGTCTACCGCTGATTATGAAGAGAGCGCTGAACACTCAAGAGACTCCCAGGACGTTGGCACTCAACAATGCAGTCCGACGTATTAGTATGATTGTATACTGTATTATTTACGATTGTAAAATGCAGGCTCTTTCTTCCTCGCTACACTCTCTCAGTCTCAGTTTTTCCGAGGCTGAAGAGTGTCAGTGAAGTACATCATGCAGCTCAACGACGACGCGCTGACAGCAATGCTGTCACGTCAGCGCGTCGTCGTAGACCTACATAATTATACCGGTAGATCTAACACAGTAACAGTTCCTCCACACGACGCTTGCAGACGACAGCACGAACAGTTCACCAGCCACACTACACGAAAGCAAGTAGTGTTCCCCCTGACAAGGCTTGTTTCGTTCCATAAAGCTAGGAATATAGCGCCAACCCTGCAGTGAAGGTCTGGATGGATTCGTCGCTTCAGCAGCCCACATGTGCACAGTTCTTGACTATGGCACACATAGGTTGGCCGATGCATGGCTTTCACAGGTTTTCACAACCCTCAAAGCAGCGCTAAGCTATCCATCATTCCCGGCCAATCTTGCGCCAAGCTCTCACTGAACACTTGAGATCCATACAGTACAAAGTCATTTAAATTAGCATTTGATATACGAAGGGCACTGGGATATCCGATGTGGGCTTTCGCACCATTATTCCTCAGACTAGTAGCAGAATAGTGCTCACTTTTGCCTTTTTTTAAAGTTTTGGTGCCGCTCTGTCAGAGCTCTGACCGCCTGTAAAACCTGTATACCGGTAAATTGTTTGCTCACAAGCAAATATCACCATGGGACCGAGCTTTATTTGAAGAGTACTTTTGCGAAAGGAACCGAGGGATTTTCCAGTGACTCTTGCCTTCTGTCTGCTGCTTTTCTCCAAGGAAATCCGAAGATCTTTCCTATACACACACCCAATTTAGTAAATGTCTGTTGTGTATGCAGGGAGTAGTACAATACTGCTTTGAAGCGCGTTTCCATTTCGTTCCGTTTCGGGTGGGTTTTCGTGCGTTGCCGTGTAAACGATAGAAGTAAACGCAACGATTTCGTTCCGTTTCGGTTGTACTTCGTTGTCGTGAAAACGCAAATCGTTGTCGTGCAAACGCAGCCTTACACTTGAACGTCTCCTATCCGGGCGCCTTGGGACCCCACCGGTATATGGTGGCCAGTGTCATGACCTGCATGATTGTATAGGCGTTGGCTGTATGTAAACACACAAGAAACCAACCGTATACTAGTACACGTGCATGTATTAGTCACAAGAGCTAGTGTGACGTACATGTACATGTACATTGTATGCAATCAATTGCAATGCATGATGGCAGTGTGTCCCTCCCCCCCCCCCTCCCTTCATCTAAAATCCTTCTCCCAGTAGCGAAACTACCTGGACAGTGTCGTGGTTTTCGTCTGAACATTCCAGTGTCATGAATTTATCCATCAACCACCACATCACAAGTGTAATGGAGTTTTAAAACTTTTAAAAGGCTCAGTTCAGCATAAATCGTCAACTCTAATAATAATAAGAAGAAGAAGAACAGCTTGCATTATCACTCAGAATTGAACTCTACACATCTGTACCTGAACAAATATCACAATGCTGTGTATGCAATGTTTAACTATGGTGAACTTTTGTTCAGAACGGCGGGCAGACCTCGATCACCTCAAAATACTGTAGAGACGCATATCCAGATTGAGTACGCGCTTGAACGTGATCAGGATGTTTGCCCAGGTGTACCGAGATCACGTGTTGGCCTTTTCTAATGGCTCCTGAACTGGTTGCCGCACATACTCCTGTCAATACACTGGGACGATGGACCCACAATCGCGACTCTCCCCAGGTAAATATGTCAAGTTTTGTCGGCTGAGCACACTCTCTGCCATCTATTTTAATGAAAAATCTAGCTCCTCCACTACTGCCTGACAGAGCTATGGTACTGGAGAATGTGATACGTAACAGACTGCTTTGCTGTTTCTTGTTGAATGCTAGTCTGGTTAACTCTGCGCTGCTCTGTCCATTGTTGCCATGGAAGTTGTTGTGAAGGGCTTGATACTTGTATCCCAGTGAGAAGCGGTCACACAGCTGCTGGTCAGCCCGCCGCTGCACGTGCACACAGAACAGGATTTAATAAAATACACAATGCTCAAACCGGGTTACACCCCCCCCCCCGGGTTACACCCCCCCCCCCCCCGGGTTACACCCCCCCCCCACCCACACACCATACACACTGAAGCACACAGTTATTTTTAAAGCGATGCACATTTGCAGCGCGCACATTTGCGTTTTCAAGAATTGTGCTGGTTCACGATGAGAAACCTTCCCAATTAAAACTGTTCAATTGGATCTTGTTCTGTCTACAATCAATGTACAGAACAATTCAAAAAATTGTGGCAATCTACTCTATATTGGCGAATGCGTGACGGTCGTGAAAATCGCGAAATAATTTAATCTGTACAAAGAAGAATAAAACACAAGGATATAATACGAGAGTTATGTAGCAACTATCCACGACTGTAACAAGATAAGAAGGGAGAAGTAGCCTCTCAGTTTTGTGCCCTGTTATCGCACCTTCTGACTGCTTATTATCTTGTTACAGTCGCGGATAGTTGCTTTATAATAGGTTTCCTTGTGTTTTATTCTTCTACTTCGAAGTATTTTACATTTATTACAGGCTCATTAGCCGAGTTTAATCTGCACAGTCTACTTTAATCTGCAGCGAAAGTTTCTCACTTAAACGTTTGGCCGGTTGAGTGCACTCTCTGCCATCTATTCTAACAAACTATCTAGCTGCAGATCGGACGCTTGACAGAGTTATGGTACTGGAGAATGTGATACGTAACAGACTGCTTTGCTGTTTGTTGTTGAATACTAGTCTGCTTAGCTCTATGCTGCTACACTCATGCTTGATATTGTGGTTGCTGTGCAGGGCTCGATACTTGTATCCGAGTGAGAAGCAGCTACTCAGCTGCTGCTCGGCCTGCATACGCACACAACGACCATCACAATGTAATGTTCTAGTCGGTACACACTCACCCCCTCCCACACGCACACACAAACACAAAAGCACACACACACACACACACACACACACACACACACACACACACACACACACACACACACACACACACACACAAATACACACACTCCCCTCCCCCCCCCCCCCCCACACACACATACGCACACACATACACATACACACACACACACACACACACACACACACACACACACACACACACACACACACACACACGCACACACACACACACACACACACACACACACACACACACACACACACACACACACACACACACACGCACACACACATACCAGGACATGACATTAAACATTGTTCAAGCAGGGACTCATCCCGCACGCTCCTTCTAGTAGACCATAAGACACACTACAGTCATGTATTCACAAGCTGTCCAGTAAGCCATACCCAGAGTACTGTACATAACAACACCCCCCCCCCCCCGGGTTATGTACTCTTGGCCATACCCAGAGTACTGTACATAACAACACCCCCCCCCGGGTTATGTACTCTTGGCCATACCCAGAGTACTGTACATACCCCCCCGGGTTATGTACTCTTGGCCATACTCGTCAACCATGTTGCTACAGTTGCTGAGGGCTGAGTTTAATACCGTAAAATTCCGTAAATAAGCCCACCCTAAATAATGCCCATGTCCGATAATAAGCCCAGTTTTAGGCGGTGTACACTTCAAGTCCGTTTTAGCGCCCATGCCCGAAATAAGCCCAGGGCGTAAAGTGGACTCAAAATGACCAGCGCGCGAGCGTACTTCAGTACCTGTTGTGCCTTGTACTTACCATAGCAAGTGGTTTACCTATCAAATCTGTAATTTATCGCTACATTCTTGGTTACGACCAAATTTCCAGCTGTGGTTTGTACCTGTGCCGCGCTCAGTGTGAATGGTGGTTCACTGACACTAGTGGGTTGCTGATAGATTGATCTTCTACAGATTGCGTCCGAAATAACGCCCACGCCCAAATATACGCCCGGTTTTGACGCTCTGCAAAGTATACGCCCAGGGCTTATTAACGGAATTTTACGGTATTATTATTCTTTTACTAGATTCACATACATAAATCGAAGAAAATAATGAGAGACTATGATACTGACACTAGGACAAACAAGGCAGCTGCTGAACAGGAGGGGATGTATCGAGACGAAGCAGTGATGGTGGGGCATTGATGGCTCTGCCGACCTGAAGTCTCGGCAATGCGGTCGAAAACACGCGCCAAAGACGAAAGATAGAAATGTAAGGGTCAACAAAATCAAAAGGAAGCAGTGTATGATTTTACCGCAAGTCTTGGTTTCACATTTTATCGATGAACATCAGCCATGAGAATTTCACCATCTCCGTACTGATTCTCTGGAAAGCTCTTCTGCCTCAGAGCATCACAACTCCATCAAGCAGCGAGATACAATTCTTGCATACGAAGGCAACTGTTATGCACTTGAGCGATTACACCGGTAAAGGGGGAACACAAAAGAAGTCTGAAAGATATTCACTAGTTGAGCGAATGGGAAAAAGGAAGAATCTGAAGAAGACGTTGACTGTCACCATCATAATTCAAATCAGGGACATTTGCTTGAGACCAGCGATGCTCTAACCACTGCCCTATGGTGTAGCTGTTATCCCAGCAGAGATCGTTCAAAACGTTCTTCAGACATCGAAATAACAAGAAGAACAATGATATTGATAATTGTGACAAGCGTCGGTGAACTTTTCATGTCCACAGGGCTTTCCTGTGAAAGGAGAGGGCTGTTATGCGCAAAATATATAGTGTAGAAACAAAAGCTGTGATATTTGTCAGATGGTCAAATTGTTTTAACACATTAATTTTCATGAATCGTAAACATTAAGATGGTGGCCTAACCTGAGTACGGATTCCCTTTCCTATGGCCTCGTAATTCTATGTGCATGTACTTGTACAGTGATGATGTGATCTCCAGCTGCCAATGTTAACTCCATTACTGGTACATGTAGTCCACTCACAGATACTGGTCAGTGAACATAGTACAGTGCATGGTTGGTGTGGGCAGTACTCTTTCCTACAGTTCTATCATTCTTAGTGGGTCTGGCCTGTTCCTTGTTGTCCATCTTCCAATATCAACGTACACTCCTCTAATTATATATTTGCAGATGCTAAAATTGTGGACACATTTCTTGAATCTCAAGAATTGAACTGCTGCGTGCGCCGGTATATGCATCACTGGGGCTAAGCTCCGGAAGTTTTCCGACATGTACAGTGATGGTGTGATCTCCAGCTGCAATGTTAGCTCCACTGCTGTACGTCGACTCACAGATACCAGTCAGTACGGCTGGGATGTGGGTGTTGTCGCCACTGTACCGGAACATCATCATATCAATCTTGGTAGGTCTGGCACACTCCCTGTTATCGATCTTGAAGTACCAACGCGCACCTGTATGTGATCCCCATGTACGTATATTTCCAGAATAGGACAACTTCAGCACAGTGTTGGCATGCTTCTTTCTGAACGTCACCGATGTAATCTGTCCTTTATCCAGGTCATTGTCGATAGCATGCCGACTCTGATACTTATATCCAAGAGTTCGAAGATTACAACCTGTGCCCAGATACTGACATGCACCAAAAAGCACAAACGGCACAGAAAATCAGTCACTAATTCCACCTGAAATGTATGAAACGAGAGAGCTTGGAAGCTCAGGGCCCTATGCTATGCTTTTTTTGCCTAGATCATCATGCATGTTATTAGAACTGCCCCTCATAACAGGATTTTCTGGCCTTTTTGTAGTAATACACTGACCTGCTGAGCCAATGAGGTAAAATTATATTCCATGCAATACGATACAATACAATAATACAATAATGTCCTTGCCTTGATAGTGTGCTTGTGCTTAACTGTTGCTGGCGGCAGAATGCATGGTTGCCTGTGGAGCACATTACATAACTTTACAGTCTCCTATAATACGCATCCTGTCCGACGGGAAAAGAGGCTGCGGAGTTAGTTTTTCTGCACGTTATCAGCAATGACTACTGATCTTCAGCAACTTGGGTCTCCTATAATACGCATCCTGTCTATGCTTTTGTGATAGCACTCGCTACTGATCTTCAGAAACTTGGCCTGACTCTGACTCAAAATAGGACTGTTGTAATGTTCATCGTTCCCAAGCGGTCGCTGGTTTCTCCCACAATTTCATCGTACTGTTGATGGTGTAGGGGAAGCAACCAGGAGAGCCACGGCAGCAACAAGGATTGAAACCCGCCAGTTGGAAACTGGCACCGCAGCAAACGTCCGCCAACATCTTGACTCAGAGTCAAAACGAGTCCTCGACCTGGCCTCGGATAGAGAAGCCTCGAGTTGCCTCACCTGCCGGCCTCTGAAACGCCATGGCCTTCGCTTGCACAAGACCACCTTCCGGGATAGGCTCTGCCTGCGCTTTGGATGGTGCCCGGAGCGTCTGCCCACTCATTGTTCCTGTGGTCAATCGTTTACGGTTGAGCATGCACTATCGTGCCCTCTTGGTGGATTCCCATCCTTGAGGCACAACGAGGTGAGGGACATCACCGCCCACATGCTCCGGGACGTCGCCCATGATGTTGTGGTAGAGCCCGATCTCCAGCCCGTGGCGGGCGAGCGCTTTGCACACCGTACATCCATCACTGGAGAAGGTGCATGGGTGGATGTGGCTGCCAGTGGAGTCTGGGAAGGTAGGTTTGAGCGAACATTCTTCGATGTTCGGGTGTTTAACCCTTATGCTCGTTCAAACTGAAACCCCGCCTCCCTGGTGTCCGTCTATGCCAGACACGAGAAGGAGAAGCGTCGCAGCTACGAAGCACGGGTTCTGCACATCGAGCATGCGTCATTTGTCCCCATCGTCCTCAGTTGCACTGGCGGGCAAGGCAAAGCAGCGAAGGCTCTCTACCGCAGGGTTGCGTCTATGGTATCGGAGAAGACAGGAGAGTCTTTCTCGCCGGTGATTGCCTTTCTTCGCATAAGGTTGGGCTTTGCCCTCGTCCGAGCAGCTGCCGCTGCCATTCGTGGTCATCGACGTCCAGCCTCTTCCTCTGCCATTGATCAGAACCGGTCAGTAGCGTTGGCTGTTGCGCAGTGTGGCTTGGCGGTGTGAGAACTAACTACATGTACTTGCACTGTGTCCCCATTGTACATGTACTTCCTGTGAAATATCCGTCTTTTCTTTTCTCTATTTATTCTCTTTACCAGGCGTGGGCCATCCCCTGGAATATCAAAATGGGTGCATTATTATTTTTCTGTTTCTGTTTTAATGACAGTCCATTGCAAAAAAATTTTTTTTTGCGACTCACTGTTGTACGACATGCTATACGACACCCTTATACCGTACAACACCGTATTGAGGTCTTTGATGGTACGGTACGGGACAGGTACGGGATGGCGCCAGTAATGCCGATGGCACAAACAAAACAAACACGGAATTAAAGCTGTGTGGACCCTGGCTAGCGCCAGACGTTACTGAAGTAACGTCTTTTGCATAGCTACGGGAATAATTCTTGGGAAATAAGATGATGGCATCAGAGGCCTTTGCCAATGCCAAAGACTCCGGACTCTCAACTTGCGCCGCCTTTGTTGACATGTCGAAGGCATTCGACAAGGTTCAACATGGCACCCTCATCCGCGACCTCTTCAGTATTGGTGTTGGTGGAAGTGCGCTGAATTGGCTGGCAGACTACTTAAGTGTCCGGCAGCAAAGAGTTGTCATTGGGAACCAGCACAGCAAGGTATTCCAGCCCAGCAGTGGTGTGCCCCAGGGTTCCGTACTTGGTCCTCTGCTGTTTGTCCTCTATGTCCGTGGTGTGGCAGCTGAAGTGCAACCGTATGGTGTGCGGACAGTTCAGTTCGCAGATGACATCATGCTCTATATTAGTAGCAGGGACAAACATCAGCTGGAACGCAATATGTCTTCTGCAGTTACACACCTGGCCAGATGGCTTGCCAGCAGGAACCTGGTACTAAACGAGAGTAAAACCCAGATTTTGTTCATCCCTGCCCATCGTTCTGTGAATCCTCGTGTCAGCGTTATGTGCTCTGGAGTTCAACTGGCACAAGTAGAATCCGCAAAGTATCTTGGTGTCCACATGGACCAAGATCTAAAGTGGACCACAATGGTCAACCAGATCGCCAAGCGAGCTGCCTGTAAAATAGCTGTCCTGTTTAGAAACAGGCGCTGCATGCCCCTCCCGTGCCGCATCACATACCTGAAGTCCCTGATCCTTCCTGACTTCCTGTATGCTAGCAACTGTTTCTCTGCTGGCCTCACCTCACATCAGCTCGAGTGCCTAGAGCGGCTACTCAAGCGCGCAGTCCGCTGTGTTTACAACGCTCCATTTGCATCACCATCTGCGCCGCTGTATTGCCAATTGCGATTGCACTCGCTAGAAGTTATGTACTGCCACAAGCTGCTTGGCTACACTTGGCGCTGCCTTCAGGGTAAATGCAGCACATTGCTTACCGATATGTTCAGTCCTCTTAATGCCGGCCGTGCTACACGTAGTCAGGGAAATCGAGCACTTAAATTTCCAGTCACTAAGACATCCGCTGGCACACATTCTGCCTCATTCCAATGTGTATCACTGTGGAACAGGCTCCAGCCCGACATCAGGAAAATCCCACAGTACCACCGATTCATGCGATCCCTCCCAGCACATGCTGCTTTTCAGTAATGCCACTGCCCGCTGTACTATTATTTCCTTTACTGGCCTAACTGGCTTTAACAAAGTAATACTTCACTACCCACTCTACTCAGTGTCATTACCTTCATTGGCCTTTTATAATTTATTCTCCTTTTTAGTCGATATCATGTAATTAGGCAAATTTGCCTGTTTGTTCTTCGACTCTAAATAAACAAACAAACAAACAAAAAGATGGAGGGGTCACTTCTCAGCTTCACAATTCTTGCTACCCTTTCTGTGAATAGGATAGGGGCTATAAGCATGCCCTGTGAATAGTATAGGGTCCATGAGCAGTGATCAACGGCATAGTGTGCTTCTTCCGTATCAGCCCTCCTCGTTCTGAAGAAGCAGCGAGTGTGAAGTACTGACAGAGGACGGCCAGTGCATCCAGAAGACTTTGAGTTGGCGCGTGCCAAGTGGTAAAAAGCATGGCCGTGTCGTGTTTAGTTGACGAGGCATGCCAATTTGGCCTGAGAATGGCTTCTGGCCGGGTTCATGAGGCGCTAACTTGCTTGAGTTCTGCATTCGGAAATCGTGAGTCTGGCACACTGACGCTGGCTGACATTTTCGCCCAATCAGATGTCGTGTGGGCATCTGTTTAGCAGCTCCCACCAGAAACAAAACACCCAGCAGTGCAGCCGGTATCACATGATGCACTATTGGAGGGTATCACGTGATACAGTATTTTGTTAGAGAGACAATGCGGAGAGGGACAATGCTGTGACAACCACTACACACCACACTGTTGGAGGGTATCACGTGATACAGTATTTGTTAGAGAGACAATGCGGAGAGGGACAATGCTGTGACAACTACTACACACCACACTGTTGGAGGGTATCACGTGATACAGTATTTGTTAGAGAGACAATGCGGAGAGGGACAATGCTGTGACAACCACTACACACCACACTGTTGGAGAGGTCTCAAGAGTAGATTTACCGCATGCACTATGACACCATCACTGCTAAATTGCTCATTGACGTGCC